>NW_022743068.1:129906-133764 GCF_011630105.1 Anneissia japonica | reverse complement strand
CATATACATATATACATATATAAAAATGGGCCTATCTCTTTCAACCAGATTTTAAACTCTAGTCTCTTGATGTGAATGCACTTGAAAAATTAATGTAGGCCTGTCTTAATAGAAAGTTACACACGTCGTTAGTGAGTTATGTGTGGACTAACTACATTTGTACGTTTTGCCATGTGTCTGTTTCCATTCTTGTGAATTGGAGCGAAATCGTGCCTTTTTGTAGTATAAAACAAGGATATTATTTCTTCTTGTTTTGCTATATGCAGACAAGTTTTAACGAGTGGACAAGTCTTTTGATCAGTGTTTTCCACTTTTGCTTGTCCTTGTATCTCTAGAATTGCTCAGTATTTGTTGGTTGTTAAATTTATTTGTAATTAGTGGCAAGTGTGTGTGTATTATGCTTTTCTAACTTGTTTGAAAGTGAAGTTTTAAGTTGTGTGTTTATATTTTGATACCGAAGAAATATAAAAATAATAAATTAATACGTCTATTATGTCTATGAACATCTGTGATGATCACACGAAACATCAGAGTCTGTTATCTTTAGCAGCTTTAGTTACCATATTGTAGGTTAAAGTTATTTTGAATAAAACCAATAGAACCACACTACGTTTATTTGTGATCTGAAAATTTTTCATAACAACTATAATCATATTTGTGATATAAATTTTATGTATATGTTCAAATCATGTCTATGTTTATAACTGATGAAATGTAGACTATTCTCGAGTTATATATAAATGAATGTTATTTACATTAATTTTTTATCAATAAATTAGATACCGTAAATGACGCTCACAAAGACTGAACTTATGAATGATAATACAATATCAGTTAATAGATGATATATTGATAGATAAGTTTAGCATACAAACTGACGATATCAAACACTGCCCGGTGTAGTCGACCGACTCACGTGAACCCATCAGATAATTTTCTTATGGAAAAAACCATTAACTTTGACCAGATCGTTAATTATTAACCATACCTACGCAATAACACACTAAACGCATCATAATATTTATGGTTTGATAACACATGTATGTTGCCTGGTAAAAACAGTAATGTGCCTATGGTTGACAGCAACTTAAGTTAATTGTTTGGGTGTTGAATGTATTGCGTATTCAATGAGACATACTTATAGTACATCTGTATTCCCTCTCGTAAAGCTTGTTTAAGAAAGGGCATGGATGTTATTATTTTTCTAACACTACCTAACATGCATTGTTTAAGTTATTATTAGATTCATAAAATTTACACTCTGTGTTCTATGATTTAACATTACACTTCCTGTAAGAATCTTTTATGTATTCTTATTGTTATTTTTTTGTTATCACTTTCATTTAGAATATGCAACATACGTTTTAAAACATGCAATAAATAACAGAACTAATTCCTCCATGTTCTGTTTGAGTTTTAATTTGGGTTTAATTTGGCATGAGTCTCAATAGTAGGCTCTGTTATGGTTTTGACTGGTGCGCGCTTTGCTACGGAAGCAAATTTATCTAAATAATTGAAGAGTAGTTATAACTTAAGTATTCAAAGGAAAAGCCCTAAGAAACAATTAATATAAATAAGGTTTTTGTTTAATTTACGACATAATGCTTACAGCCTTCATGCGCTTCATATCGAATTGTTTAACGAATGTTATCCAATAATAAAATTGAATAGGCCTATGTTGGTTTGTAAAATTCTTGAAGAGAAAAAAGAAACAAAACCAAGAAATGGGTAAAAGGCTAGAACCACTAGGTTAGACAATTAACAACTCCGCACACTAATTATTTAAACTAATATATACAAAATCTGATGGGGAGTTGCGATGGGGCCAAAGCCTCATCAAATAAACACTCACCTAACACTTCTCTCTGGATTTTACATAAGATAAATGATATACTGCAAGTTATATTTGGTCGAGCTTACCTCCGCCATTTTTGTAGACAAGATACGGAAAGCGCCAAACGTTGCCCAAACCAACAGCATATCCAATACATGCCATGATGAAGTCCATCTTACTCCCCCACGCTCCTCTATCTTCTTCCTCCTCCTCCTCGTCATCATCCTCATACATGTGTTTACCATTCTCAACTGTTTTAAATTCATTCAAAGAAATTGTAGCAAGGTTCCCGTTACTTTTATTAACTTCACCTTGTTCAATTGTCATATTGGAAGCCATGCTTGCTAAGTGTTGTTAAATTCGTTTGTGGATTTTCTTTAACTTCTCAACGCAATATTTTGCCTTTCGGTATTGTTGTGTATGTTACGGTACTGTACTGTTTCCTCAATGAAATATATTTACTGTCTGATTGGTAGCTTCATTCAGGAGATTGATATATCTCACAAAATACTGATTTACTTAGGGTGTCAGCGGCTTGAACTTTGTACCTGTACGTCCTAACCTATACCATTGTTAATAATAATTGTGTAACTCTTATCTTATGTAGAGGGCGTACGTCCTCACCTATACCGTAGCCTGTAATAATAAAATACCGTCATTAATAATAATTGTTTAATTCTTATCTTACAGAGAGCGTGTTTGCATGAAATATGAATGACACCTAGGTTATCACCATTAATTAGATATGATAAAAACTGGACGATTTAAGTGTAATTACCGAAACATCTAGATCCGCTTTTGTAGTTTAGTAGGCTTATCACTTTTTGCCAAAACTTTCATACATTTACATGTCATTAGGCTTTACTTATCATAACTAATGTATTGAAAACATACATAGATACCAGTACATAATTTATGGATCGCATGATTGTATCTTGTTCGATAACATACATGACACCATATATATATTTATATATATATATATATATATATATATATACATATATGTAATATATATATAATATGTATATAATATATAATATATAGTATATATAATATATATATATATATATAATATATATATATATAATATATTCAGGTATAAATATTGAATGTTGTTACTCCGTGTTTCACTCAGACAACTGTGATTAGGTGTTCTTACACTATTTATATTGTTCATAGAACAGAGGTGACTATATTGTTTTAGTACGGTTTGGTGGGTTGTTGTGGCGACACTTAGCAACTAGTTCGGTTCTTTTGTTTTTTGTGTTTAATTGGATTGTCATTAGGATTGCTAGTTTTTCTTCTATGCATTGGCCAGATTTGAGTTTGTGTGTCTTTGATTTCTTTATGATTTCCCATTTCAGAGAGTACCCATAGCCTTTTCTTTTATTTTCCGTAGGCCTATATGTTAAGAGAGAACTAATTTATAGAAAACATACACAGATACCGGTACATGGTTGAATTAGATTGCATGATTGTATTCTGTTCGATAAAAATTACTTTTTGGCCCCAATTGTAAGGCATTTGATGATGATGATGATGATGATGATAATGATGATGATAATGATGATCATGATGATGATGATGATCATGATCATGATGATCATGATAATTGATAATAGTAGGCCTACTGTATTTTAAGTAATTATTAGCTAATTGTTAAGTTTGAAGGAGAAATATGTTCTTATACCGTTTTTATATTCTTGTCATATACAGTATTACATTTTATAGATTAAAAAGTTTATTTTTAATTGGTTTCTGGCCATAGGTCATTGGACGGTTTATACGTGTACATATTTAAGTTGATACTTTTAATTTAGTAGACATGCACTGAAGAGGAACGCAGGCGCGTTCGAAAGTGTTATGTTTCAATGAATCAACGACTAACATCGATTTATTCTGTGTTGCAAACCAATTATCTATCTATCTATGCGGAACATACGTGACATCATATTAACTATCATATATTCATATATATAATATATATATATATATATATATATATATATATATATATATAT
>NW_022743068.1:129463-129897 GCF_011630105.1 Anneissia japonica | reverse complement strand
GGCGGCGTTATAATGTTTGCTATCTGTGATCAATTGTTTGGCTAAGTTTACTCTTTATATTGCTGTCGTACCAGTGACCCTTGTTCGCTATCTATTCTATTGTGTCCTCCCTATTTCTAAACAATCATCATATTTGATAATGATAATAGTTTGATTAGTTGAATTTTGACCTGTCAAAGACAAATCCTGTACAATGGGGCCTAAAACGCCAACATATATCTAATAATTAAGTGACTAAATCAGAATGCTTCCAAGTCAAAACTCGTACTGACCGTATAGAGACCCAGTTTTGACCACCTGTCTACACATCTTAAAGCCCCATTCCCGGCAAAATTTCAATTTTTAAGAAAAATCTAATTTTTGTATAATGTTATAAAGATTTATAAATATAATACGGAATTGCTAGTTTAACTGAATTTAGACATTCCTAAGAA
>NW_022743068.1:127892-128656 GCF_011630105.1 Anneissia japonica | reverse complement strand
TATTATTGTACAAAATACAATCTCATCAAAGCAATCACATATAAAATATATATAAATATTATTATTTTAATAGTAGTATTATGCTTATTTATTATTGTTGAAATCATTAATAATATTATGTATATATTACTGTGTTGTATTTCCGTTATTTCAAAATTATATTTCAATATTACAATGAATTACATTGTTAGTACTGTTATATAATAATATTATTTATAATATTTTTATTACTACTATTGATATCATTACAGTATTATCATCATCCGTCATCATCATCCTCATCCTATTCGTCATCGTCATCATCATTCTCATTGTTGTCTAATCATTATAATCATCGTTACTATCATCGATCGTTGTAATCGTCACCATCATCATCATCATCACATCATACTCATCCATCGTCATCGTCCTCATCCTCATCACGTCCTTATCAATCATCTATCGTCGTTATCATCATCCTCATAATCTTCATCCTCCTCATTCTTCATCATTTTCTTCATCATCATCTTCATCATCATATTCATCCACATCCATCATCCTCATCATCATCAATGGCATAGCCAGCTATTGGCACAGTTGGGACAGTCCCACACCATTTTTCCAATGGGTCCACAAAAAAATGGTCCACATTTTAAGAAAGGGTCCAAATTATGTAATTTTATGCATAAAATGGATCCAGATACCTTATATTTAGTTAAATATGGGTAAAATTTAAGAAAATCGGTCCAGATATTTCATATTTTTCCGTAAAATGGGTCCACATT
>NW_022743068.1:126183-127766 GCF_011630105.1 Anneissia japonica | reverse complement strand
TTGTTAACATCATCACCATCACCTTCATCCTACTAATCATCCTCAACCATCATCATCCTTATTCTCATCATCATCAACCTCATCCTTATCCTCCTTATCATCATCACTCATTCATCATCGTAGTCCTCATATCATCATCATTGTCATTATCATCCTCATCATCATCCTCATTACAATCATCATCCATCATCATCCTTGTCCTCATCATCAACCACATCATCCTTTATCATTATCAATCATCATCCTCATCATGAGGGTGATAATGAAGAGGGTGAGGACGACAAGAATGAAGATGAGGATGAGGGGCAGACGGGATGTTTCTCATCATTCGTCATCATTAACCTCATCAACATCATTCTCATCAATCATCCTCATCATTATCACGATGCTGTCTCTTATACACATCTAGATGTGTATAAGAGACAGCATCATTATCACGATCACCCTCATCAACGACCATTATCATCAATCATAATCATCATCATCCTTATTTTCATCATCATCAAACTCATCATCCTAATCCTTCTCCTCATTATCCTCACCATCCTTATCAGCATCATTTTTTTCCTCATCATCATCCATCATCAATCATCATCTACCTCATCATCTTCCTTCTCCTCATCAGCCACATCATCCTCATCATCATTCTTATCTTAATCACCATAATCATAATCATCATTACCATCATCCTCATTATTATCATCATCATCATCGTCATCATTACCATTATCATTTTCATCATTATCCTCTTCATCATCAGTCACTATTATCATCATGAGGATGATGAAGATGAGGATGACAAGAATGAAGATAAGGACAAGGGTGAGGATGAGAGGGATGATTCTCATCATTCATCATCATCATTCTCATCAATCATTTTCTATCATTCTTATCACCATCATCACAATCATTATCATCAACAACCATTATCATCAATCGTAATCACCATCATCTTCTTCCTCACCATCATCTTTCTTCTCCTCATCATCATCAACATCCTCCTTATAATGGGGAATATAATGAGGATGGGGATGACAATAAGGAAGATGATGATGATAATAATAATGACATCAGTATATTAAGAATAACAATATTAACGCTAATATTAATGTGAATTTATAAACTATACATTTTTTTAAACGCATAAGAATAATGGTATACTATATTAATAATATAATAGAGTAACAACATAATAGTATACCAATGATGATGAAGAAAAATGTAGTGTAGAAAGATTAACTTTAATTAGGTAAACATTTCCCTTAATTTTGATTGTCGTAGTCTTGGAATTCGGTGTGTTGACGTCATCATTCCAAATTTGCTTGGGAGGTGGGGAATTCCCGTCTGACAGGCCTAAACTCCCATCGTCCGATGCCTCGACAAGGTTGCCACACCACAAATAATGTTATCCATATAACATTATTTTGATTGCCAATCCCTAATATTTTGGCTTACAAGCAAAATTTTGGGCCATACAAAGCTAAAAAGAAACTCTCCCATAAGCCCAGGGAAGTTTATTCCGGGACGCTGACCGAGGGTCTAGTCGGCCCTGTGTTTGGACCCACACTATCAGACCCCCTGGG
>NW_022743068.1:123373-125011 GCF_011630105.1 Anneissia japonica | reverse complement strand
TATATATATATATATATGTATATAAATATGTATATATATATATATCAGAACGTAAATATCATTTTGTAAAAAATAATTTTCCTTAACCCACTGAACTTTATCAGCATAACAGATTAATAAAGACAGTAGTCTCGCCAGAAGACTTCTGTTGTCCGTAGTTGCCTAATAGGCAAAGCACCAGGTATAGCGCCGTTTTTGGCAATCTAACCAACTGTAGAAGAGGTTGGGACTGGGCATTGGCCCATTGAGACGCCTACAAGCTTGATGTAGTCCGGATCTTTGTTTAAGATCGCATCTTTTTCCCTTGAGCAGGACAGAGCATCGAGAACGCATTTTGACGGATACGTAATTCCGTCGCTACCACATATAGGGTCGAAGATTAGCGGGCAGTTCTCTTCACAGACTATCTCCCTTTTTTCTGTCCAAACTGGTGCAGTAGTGGTTTCTGGACCTGAAGAATGCAGATTGAATATAATTAATCATTATTAATTATACTGATGGTGATAATGGTGTTGATGAAAATGATGAGGGTTGTGATGATAATGAATATAACAATGGTGATGATGAGAATGCCTGTAGTAAAACCATTTTTTCCATTTTCTTATTATTAAGTCGAAACTTTTTATGAACTTTTTTACCTGTGCTTGTCGGTTGTTTGTTTTGACATCTCAATGGTAATTCTTCACTTGATGACAAAGCACAGTTTATATTCTGCTTACGATTTGTGTTAATCTGTTCTGAAATGGAAGAATGACGCATGACGACGCGTTAATTCTCTGAAATAGAAAACATCAATTCGATCTGCATTTCTGTACAAAGAGCAAATCATTGACGTGATATCTTTAACATATAATTAGTTCCTTTTCCTAAAAGAAATCTATAAACATTAAAATGAGTCATGGATATTCATATTCTTATAATAAATGGACAGACGCCAAAGTGGTAAATCCACATGAAACAACAAAATACCTTTATTAGGCCCCATGGTAGTTTCTTGAAGTGAGTTTAGACTGCGATATCTTTGATGTGTACATTTAACGAACTAAGCATAGTGACTACATCAACAGGATATAGATCATAGAAAGAAGGGCATATTGGCAATCGTCTACATATTTGATACGTACTTGAAAATTTGTTACAGTCATTCTTTATTAAGCTTGGGTTTCCACCGGCACACTTCTTTGCCTTCTGGAACTCACATAAGTTGCGGTACCGAACACCGTACTGATCACAAATCTTCACCCTGCGCGTCGAGCAGGTCTTGTCGCATGTAACTAAAAGATTTTAATAACAATAAACTAAATGTTTTAGAACGCACTTAAAGCCTATGCCTCAACGGAAACACATCTACGGACAAGTCCATGATTGCTGGCTTTTGCCTTCACATCCCATCCACTGACGAGCTAAGACTGTTGACTTTTTACATGCGTTCATCCTTCGTTCTTTTTATTGTGAACCGGTTTCTTTTAAATAAGTTACTCCCTACCTTGAGTGGCTTCATTAGCCATGTTTGGGGTGATTGTAAATAAAGAAAATTACGTCATGCTATGAGAACATCACTAAAATGTTAAAAATTAATAAAATCTAATGAGAGTGGCCACAAAATAAAGTATATATATATATATATGTATATATATA
>NW_022743068.1:116145-123274 GCF_011630105.1 Anneissia japonica | reverse complement strand
ATATATATATATACTTTATTTTATATATTTTATATATATATATATAAAATATAGTCCTATATATACATACGTGCTGCAATTACCATCTTATTAATGCCTACTCTATATATATATAATTAACATAATATATATATAATATATATATGTATATAATGAGCTGAGGGTCAGTTTGTAAGTACTCGCAGATTCCTCTTTACCGTTTGAAATGTTTATATATAAATATATATACAAGTGGCCCAAGCTGGATTCGAACCAGAAACCTTTTACAGTAATTATATTTGTTAACCCGTTTATTTAAGTAATTACACACTCGTCTCTTCCTTATCGGTCTTTATTACACCCAATAAAAGTGATTACCAATCAAATTACTCTGATAAAAATGACCCCATATTAACTGGTCACGTGAGCAGTAGGAAGATTCTAGATTCTAGAATCTAGAAACTGGTCACGTGATTACTAGCTGGGCCGTAATACTATTACATTACGCTAAAAATGGAGTTTACGTGTGTAACGAAAAACGACGACAAACCATGGACATTTTTTCAAGGGCTACGAACACTCCGGGTAGGCCACTACTGCGATTGTTTTGGTTATACTCTAGGAAATTAAAATTGATGAAAACTACAGTCGTTTTTTTTTTTACTTTTTGTCTTGTCGGGGTCAAATTGAGACAAGCTTTGCTTCTATTTTTGATCCTAATTAATTAATTTTAATGTTGTCCACTTTATTTATCATTTTATGTATTTGATTAATTAGTTGAATAAATGTTAATTGAATTGAATTGAATTGAATTGATATTGACGATGAAACAAAAGTTTTGAATTCAAGATGTATGTTTTTTGTTGAATACAATACCCAGTAGGCCTAAGCGTCACGTAGCCAATAATTAATTAATCTACGGAATTCGTCTCTATTAGGTGATGCATCGAAGTTGACCGATCTAACTATAATAAGTCTGTAGGATGTATGGGTTAATGACTCATTCCCCATTTACTCTACCCCGCCTGCCCCAGCTTCTGCTTTATGATGTACTTACATTTTGATTCTGTTACGGCAACGATGCAAATTATTGCAGCAATAGCTAACAGTTTCGCCATCTATAACAAAATGTAATATTCATTGAAATAAGTAAGGCCTATGAGCATATTTTTATAATTATAATATAGGCCTATTATATAATATTATTATTATTATAAATACTGTAATAACAGTATTAATTTTTATTATTGCTATTATTATTATCATCATTAATTATTATTATTGGATCACGCCAAATGAGGTTTTTTTTTTCTTAGAAAATAGAAAAAACTATTCTTCTGTTTAGCCTACCTTATTTGCAGAAAGTGTTACTATGTAGGCCTACACTAACAACACTGAGCCTGGGCACAACTATAACTATTCATTAATATTAAGTAAACTAAAAATTAAAATGTATTGTAAATTCAATTTTTTTCAATTTTTCAATTCAATTTTCAATTTTTCAGTTACTATTATTATTATTATTAATTATTATTATTATTATTATTATTATTATTATTATTATTATTATTATTATCATTATTATTATTATTATTATTATTATTATCATTATTATCATTAGGCCTATTATTATTATTATTATTATCATTATTATTATTATTATTATTAATGTTATCATCATTATTAAAATAATAATAATAATAATTATTATTATTACTATTATGCTGCGCTGACAACCTTTCTCTCGTATAATAAACACACACAGTGTTGATTACATAATACAGCGACAGCCTGAAAAGTCGAGATTATTTAGTCTAACGTAAACAACTTTCCTTATTGCCCTCAAGTAGTTATAGACAAGTCAATATCGACAGAGAATAAAATTATGACCTACCACGTACTGTAAAACTGAACATATAATATAGTACTTGTAAGTCTAAACAGTCAATCACGTGCTAACTAAATGAAAATAGGAAATTGAGCATACCTTTCAGAATGATGTGAAAAAATTGCAGTGTATTTGTCAAGCTTTTGTTGTAGCTCCCAGCGCAAGAATGTAACTGTTAGTGAATTGGTTTCATCTATAAATGACGGAAATAATCGCAAATCCTTACGGATCGGTAGCAACTATCTTCATCCGCTCGAACATATGTGAATGGACGGAAATTTGATTAAAATAGAGTAAAGTATAAGTACCGTATTATGTCTGAACGTGTTTATTAAGGGCAGCCGTCAATTTCTATTGAAAGTCCAAATTAGGAACATGATCAAACCTTTAAAAATGCGTAGAGGCCTACCTTGTTATTTACTTTCTTTACCAACTGTGAATTCTGCATCAGTAATGATATATATATCTGTCTCTTATATGGTATTGCTGTCTCTTATACACATCTAGGTGTGTATAAGAGACAGTATATATATTAAATCAAACTAAAATAAGAAGTTTTACCATGGGCCGATTTTCCTTTAATTGTAATAATTAATTAGAGAAATATTTGATTTCAATAAGCGTCTCATTTAATTCATAATCTAAAACATTAAAAATTTCGGACGTTCTAGTTTCTATTTTTATTCATCATTGCTGCGTCACCATAACGGGATTTTCATTAGTGTGACATCAATGAATTGACAAAAAACTTGAAATTTAAAGCCGTTCTTTTTATGAGCCAAAATTAAAAACATCATCAAATCTTTTATATACTGCATACTGCAAGTGGGGTCTAAATTGCCAATTTTGTTGACTGTTTCTTTTCCTGTTTTTATCTGTATTTTGAATCATAATCTGCTTTCTCCTTAGTTCAGTAGTAAAATTCTTAGAAGCGCCCCTATATTTCTAGAATACAATAGTAATATGAAATAAATTTTTTGGTTAAAGTTTAACCTAAATAATTATAAGGATTCATGTGCCCGTGTTATATAATAAACTTTATAAATGCGTGCCCCTTGGATATTGCGTGTTGCTAAGGTCCAACAATACGACAGCGTGAAGTGACCTTGTGCATTTGTGGGACATGCACGTATCACTGGCTATTAAATAACACGTTCTGATTTAATTTTTTTTAATTGGTCTATGGTATTAAGAACCTTATTTATATATAAATACAGACGTTCTAGTGTCACATAGTAACCGTTATTGTCACAGTCTATAAATAGGGGTTTTAGCAGTGTGACGTCACTGATTTGCCATGATAATGTTACAGTTAAATCCATGATCTAAAATTAAGAAACAATATAAGCCTTTTAAAATCCGTATGCGACCCTGGCCCAGATTCTTATATATTTTTTTTCTACAAAACCTTGATAAAATATTATAATACTTCTGAAGCTGCGTCCGTGTTTAAGAGACAATCTAAAATAATTAGGCTTGTTAAAATATTATATATGATATTATGTTTCTGTAACATTTGAAACTAGATTTATAAATATAGGCCTATAGAGACGTGAGCCCAAACATGTAAATGGAACGTGATTGAAGCGGGATTTTGTGCAGTTTGACGTCATTGGCAAGAAATAGTTTAATAGCTCATAATTGACCGATTTTTACAGTACAGTACGTGCAAAAGGGGCCTAGAATTTAGGGAAGTAAGTTGGGATGCGCCCCACACCCCCTCCCCCCCCCCCCCCCCCCCCCCCAACAACAATATCATCAATGATGTTATTTACAGTGTGGAAGTACACTCTATGAACCAAGTCTAAGCCCTGTAAAAATCAGAGCTTTATGGACGCTTAGGGTGTGGAATTGATTTTAGTCATGAAGAAAATCCTGCACTTAACCCGGGACCTTGTGATTAGAAAGCAAGCATCCTTATCACCACCACCACCGCCAATAAATTGCAAGTATAAGTATAGTATAATATCTCATAATATCCCATTAAAGTAGGATGAAAATTATACAATGGATCAATATAATAACAAAAATCTATTATTGAAAGTATTGTGTGGGAATATATATTTCACCCAGTCGACAACAAAATAGAAAATGAGACGAACAGTGGTGTTATTGTAAAGTGTCTGTTTTTACCATTGACGGTGCCGATTTCAATAGAAAGATGGTCTGGAAAAAGAAATCGGTATTGTTATACTCGTCAGAGGTCAAGGCGAATGTTTACTCAAGTTTCGTAGCTATCAACTGTCATTAAACTTTCTGCAGCATTTTGTAAAGCAGTGTGAATTGAAAATGGTTATGTATTTTCAAGTCAATATATATTTTTATATTATTCCTATTAATGTTAGGTCTTTTGGCATTATTTAAATTGTTATTATCCTCATTAATATATCATCTCCATTTTCGTTTTTATCAATAATTCATGGTATTTAATTACATCATATTCTATATCATCAGTCAAAATTTAGGATTATCAATTTCCGGCAGTGCGCATGGAGGTTCTGCCACATCGCATTCCTTAAAGACAATCGTCATCATCATTATGGTCGTCGTCTGCATCGTCGTTATTATCGTCATTATCATCGCCATCGTCGTCAGCATCGTCATCGTCTTCATCGTCATCATCATCGTCATCATCGTGACCGTCGTCATCGTCATCATTACCATCATCATTATCGTCATCATCGTCATCATTGTTAAACGTTGTTATCATTCATATTACTATATGCTAATGGCTAAAGTAGGACGTCTGTGAAACCAAAATAAATTTCAAAAACAACGTATAACATTAAAATGACTAGTTTATTTGTTTTGTATCACTTGCATAGACAAACACAATGATATATCATATGCTATCTTTATCAAAATGTTTTCAATTGATGTAAAATAGCTTCATTTATTTTTATTATATGCTTTACCTAAAAAGCTAATATATCTTTTAAAATTGAATAATTCGGTAATTTCTCAACTAATTGTGCATTTTTAAAAACGTGTCTTTAATGGGTAGAAGTGGTCTACCGTATACCAGATTGACTGCTTAGCTCATTCGGACGGTAATCGGGGGTCATGACATGAAAAATATAACCTTTTTTTAACGAAACCCCAAAACTATCATGTACTTAAAATCTAAAACTAGTGGGATCGAAAAAAGCTAATAATGCTATATGTCGCCACGACTAGGCTTATCAGGACATTCCCCATCTGCTATTTTTTGTAGGTTAGGGTAAAGCAAGCAGCGGTTCGACTCTAGAGTGCATTCGTTGAAATAAGTGGTGCCGTCGCTGCCACAAACTGGTGTATAGAGCAATGGACAGGTCTCATTGCATGCCGGTACGTCTGCTGTTGGTATTGTGGGTGTATTACCCCCTCGCTGATATTGAGATGTGCCTGGCAATGCCGTAGCTCTGTCGCCATTCGTATCACCATCATTTCCACCATTACCATTGTCAGGTGCATATGGTGCACCATCGGTGACACCACCACCGATACCACCAAGACCATTACCACCGTCACTACCACCATTAACAGCTCCTTGTTCAGTCCCTCCATTATTTCCATTACCACCTCCATTATCTTCAAAAAAAGATATCATACAAGAATGCATTTAGGGCTATGAAACAGCACGGTATTATTAACATCGCACAGAATCTCTAATCATAACAAAGGTCCAACGAATGTAGTCACTATGATTTCGAATACTGTATATTTAAATAGATCATTGGCTTTATTTAAATTAAAAGCAATGGAGGTGGAGGTGGGGGTGCAGGATGGAAAGTCAAAAAAAAAAATTATAACATTGATCGTCCAAAACGCCTCATAGGTTATTTTTGGGCTTCTGAAAAACAAAAATTTCGTCCCATAAGGTAGTGTTGTCTCGACCGGTCCCGCTTTTGGACCCCCTTTCGGTCTTCCTTCCGAACATCACTGGATCTGCCCCTGTAAAGGCCTTATTTACTCATATCGTTGATTCATTGATTATTGTTGAAATCTCAACCTAAATTTTATTCCGATAACGTACTGTTAATAACTGATTATATTACTGTACAGTACCTTTTGATTGTGTTATTATATTCGGTTCATTTACTACCGTACTTACGTCAACTTAAATGTATTTATTCATTCCGTCTACGCTATTGGATGAGATAAAATATAAATAACAAATAAATAAACAGGATACAATAAGTAGTTTGTAAATCAGTGAACTTAATTTAAAGCCATTTCGCAGTTTCAAACATACACACAACATGGTATGTCTAGTAAACTTGGATATGGGCATGCGCAGTTCAAACTACGAATTGGCCTATTTTGGTTTGCTTGATTGGATATTTTTAGGGGTTTTCAGGTTTTCCTTCAGATATGTTGAAGCTGAACAGCATCCATATGGAAATTATTACTAATAAAATGTGTGATGTTGTGTTGCTTACTAGAAGTTTGCAGGCATCTTATAAACATCGGCTGCCGTTGTTCCCCACTATCGCTACCACTGTTTGTATTCGTACGGGTATTCAGGCACAGTATGACATTCGATTCTTGTCTGTAAAATTCTGGTTGAGTATTAAAGATAATTTAAATCATCGTATTGGTATACAGAATAATTATAGACCTAATAATATTAATAAATTTGAGCGAACTGCTCCCAAATAATATTTTTTTATATAATAAACAGCAAAGGCACTGATCATTGTGAAGTGTATCATACCTGACTCTGGACATGGTCCTCTACTGACCATTCTGATGGCTGGATCATCACATCTCGCATTCTGTAGGTAACATCTGTTTAAGTAGGTTATGCCGTTACTTCCACATCTCAGTGAGCGTCGGCTATGACAATTTGATTTACAACCTGACACTATAAACATACACTAATATTAATGCATTATGATTTCTAAAGGAAATTGATTCCGCACTATACGGTATCATACAGTATAGAGTGTGAAATCAATTGCCTCCAATCGAACTCGGACTTCCAACGAAAGTTAGTTAAGGTGTCTGAACAGAGAGCAGGAGATCTCTGGTTCGAATCCCAGTTGGAGCGATTTAGCGTTGTTCAACTTCGCATGCACTAGAGAGTGAAGAATTAATGAATTGCTTTAATTGGATTTGATTGGTTAAGGCGTCTGAATAGACAGGAAAAGTTCCCGATTTCAAGATCAAAATGTATTGTTATATACAAAGTAAATGAAATTTGTTTTCCAAGGTTCACAATAAAAACAGTGACATACTAACACACAATACAAAGGATACAATATAAAATAAGCTAACATA
>NW_022743068.1:106128-116088 GCF_011630105.1 Anneissia japonica | reverse complement strand
ACTACAAAAAGAGAGTGAAGAATTAATTGCTTTAATCGGATTTGTTTCCCATCGAAGCCCACTAGTGTACAATTAATTTTTTGGAGATCCCCGTCGTTAAATGCTCAATCTCTTTTATTTTTTGTGCATAAGAGAACTAATGCTGTTAAACTATGCATGCGCAAACAGGATGTGAATAATAAGTTGCCTATCAGTTGGTTAAAGCGCCTTTAAAGACAACAGAAGTTTCCGGGTTCGAATCCCGTTCGGGACTTACCGTATCCACACTGTCCGAAAGCTTTGGTTTTCTATTTGCGGCTGTTCACTTAAACGTGTACGTTTTAGCTGTTGCTTATCAAATAAATTTGTACCGGTATCTCTACCGATCAAGCCATTGCCACAGCATTGTTTTCAGTACTTTCCCTTTTATTAATATATATTTTGTCGACAAGACAGGATCTCCGTAATACAATTAATAACGTGTCATTATAAGATAATAAAACATGTGTTGCGTTAAAACAGTACCTTTGTTATACCTTTGTTGAGCCTCATCTTGATCGTAATAATACTGAATGTAATTCTGATGGTCGTCGTTGTCTTGGTCTTGGTCGTCACACGTGACCAGCGCCAACAGCATTACCGTAATCAACGCAATCTTCTGCTTCATCTTGCTTGGAAACAGACTCTTAGAGCACGATGTTGTAGATGTCCTGTTGTATGCCTATTTGCCTTATCTGTTTTCGCCCACTGATTCCTCGAGCCAGTGGTGCGAGGAAATGAATTCTTTCATCGGATCTCGGGATACTCTCCATCAATATTTTACATAACACTCTTCTAGAGTGTATCCATGTAAGGGAAGATGAAGTAAGCTCTCTTCTCCCGGCGTAACAAAACTATGACTCAAGAAACACTTGAGTTCAATAAATCATAATTGATAATAAATCAAATATCAGATAAGTTCGCAAATGATGCATAATAGCATAGGACCTGAGTGAAAACGGTTGAAAATCAAAAGAAAAAAAAGAAGAAAAAATAATGTATATTTATTACCTATTTTAACTGACAGTGACAATCAATGAATTAGACACGCGTTGTGCTGCTGTTTGGTTTGAGGATAATGATCAGCACATTACAGCTGGAATAGTAACTTGCAGTTGATGTGTCAAATCACGAGACTTTCCAGAATTAAATTCATGATTTTCACCAATTATGTCTCTGTAGTATTTACTTTTGCAATTTACTCTATTGTCAAAATACAATATTATATTCAACCATATTATGAAATTACTCCTTATAACGTAAGCTTAAATAATATAATTAGAATATTATTTAATTAATTTTTACTCATATTTTTTAACCCCAACATTTTCCGATTGTCTTGCACCTTTATCAAAATGATTGTGATGAAACTCCAAAGCTTAAATTGATGATATGCTTACTGAGTCCTACAATATTTCAATAGCTGCATCATCTCCAGGATAGCGATTCTGATTGGCATTGTATTTTGTTCTTCTTGCAGAACATGACAAAGTCACATTTGGTTACCAATTACAGAAACGTCACAGAGCCATTCGATCATTTTAAATCATGTGTGTGTTTTGGGGTGAGGAGGTTATTGTGTGTACGTATGCTGTGTAATCAAGACCAGGTGAGGAACATGTAAGTATTAATGTAGGAGAACAAACTTAAAGTTAATACGACACTGAACGAGCTATGTACCACGCTTCGAGCGCTCTTATGTTTATGAAATAGTGCTATATAAATGCTGTAATGTATGTATGTATGTATATTCAAGTTATTAGGGCAGAGGAACTGAAATAAAACATTCTCCAAGGTGGCCTATGAAGTACACATATAAGAGACACACGGTGTGTTTCAATAGTTTTTTGATATTTTTATTTCTTTAGAAAAGCTTTCTGCAGCAGACTTTGTACAAACACGACACACTTTAGAAAACACACACACAGTGCGATGTTGCAAGTGGCCTATTAAACATTTTTAGGAACCATAATATAAAAATTGACAATTATTATACAAAGCAATCATTTATTTTTTCTTCGATATTCATTTAGCGGGAACAACTACTAAATAAAATCTGCGACACATTTTTTTTTCTTTGAATTTATCTACCAGCGCAGTCCCCACGGCAAGCGGTTGTCATCACAACACATTCACCAACCGATACGGCAACCAATGTCGGATCAGACTTACACCGAACAACTTCGAGTTTGCAAAGATTTGGGTAGGTCGTTCCGTCACTTCCGCATCAAACTAAAATAAGAAGTTTTACCATGGGCCGATTTTCCTTTAATTGTAATAATTAATTAGAGAAATATTTGATTTCAATAAGCGTCTCATTTAATTCATAATCTAAAACATTAAAAATTTCGGACGTTCTAGTTTCTATTTTTATTCATCATTGCTGCGTCACCATAACGGGATTTTCATTAGTGTGACATCAATGAATTGACAAAAACTATTCAAATGAATAATTAATTACAGTATAAGCATTATTTAATTGGATTTTTTTAAATTTTTAAAATGATATTGCAGAGATAAACATTACAAAAAATAAACCGAGAGAACACGATCGATTACCATAAAAAGCATATTGCTGCTGTAGTTTGTTAGGCCTAACAATCTTAATAATTTACTTTTATCAATTAGGCCTATTTGAGTCCAGAATGGACATATTTCCTCAGTCTAAATGTCATTTCCATCAAATCTTAATTTTACCATGCAAATTTTGTATGCATTCTATCTTTGTATGAGATTACATACTTATAATATTGATTCATTTATCCGTCTTTTTATCAACTTATCAATTTCTTTGTTCGTTCATTTATTAATTCGTTTTTATTCATGCAGTCATTCATTAGTTTATTGTTTAATCATATCAGTCATTTGTTCTTATGTTCGTTTATTAAGTTTATTTGTTCGTTTGTTCATTCGTTTATTATGTCCAACAACAGGTGACGATCTACTCAGATATGTGTATGCTCTCTCTGAATGAATGAATGAATAAATAAATGAATAAATTAATTATTAACCTTTAACCTTTACCTTGCGTAGCAGGACATTTAACAAACTTTGTCTCCGAGCTTGAGCTACCACCCTGTGCCGGTGCCTGAATACATTTGCGTCTCTTAAACCCAATAATAGCTACTGGTCCTGTATACGTGAAAGGACAAATAATATAAAACATAAGTTTATAAAAGTAAGATAATGTAATAAATTTTATATTGAGTTCCCCTTATTCTTACAACTAACAACGGGGTATCTAGGAATATTAACCTGGGGCTAATGGGGTCGTGATGAGAACTGCCAGCTGCCGAGGCGATAGATTTAGTACGGTTTAATTTTATAGTTTTAACTCATAACTGTTCGACATTAACTGAAGTGCATTTTTTATTGAATTTAAGTAGAAAAGTTTTTGGCAATATTTATAATAATAATAATAATAATAATATAAATAATAATAACTTTTTACAAAATTGAATAATTTATTTCATTTCATTCATTTATTACGCCTTAGTTCCTGAAAAATAAATTAAATGAAATAAACATAAATTATTTATATTTATGAATATTTTTGAATATAATTTATATGATAAATTAAGCCGTTTTACTTGCAGTTTTTACTTGCTCACTGCTGTCATAACCAATTTTATAATACAACTCACTAAATAATAATAGGATAATAAATTATGAGCGTACCTGTATTTGTGCATGCGCCTCGTGATACCATGGATATACTTGGATCCAGACATTTGGCATTCAACAAGTAGCATCGGTTTCGATACGTTAGGCCATCGCTGCCACACTTAGGTTTTAGGTGTTTTTGGCATTGGTAAATACAGGCTGTAAATATACATAAAAAGCATTAAAAAAAAAACGCTACTAAAAATATATCTAGCGTTTTTCTTTTTTACTTGGTAAAATATAGATTTTAATAATAGTTCAAATAAAGAATAAATTATTTTTAAAAACATTATTTAATATCTTCGTACAGACTGCACAAGTATGTCTATGAGCATCACCAAAACCTCTTAACCTCGTTATAATCGCCATCATGGGCATATTTTATTTATTTATTATTTTTATGTGCAGTTATTTGGAAACAATTTTATTAGGATAAATTCATAATATTATAATATACAAGAATATGTCTTAGGGAATTCTGTGAATGTTATAGTTATTTCATATTCATATCTATATAAGAAAAAATAAGAAGACAAGAGGAGGACCACAATATAGACTAGCAGGAGTAACGAGAAACTATGTGAACTAGCTTACATGACAGGGTATAATAACTATATAATTGAATAATATAATCATAACAATAAACAACTGTGTTGATATTTGATTAACTTACATGTTTTACAGTTGAACCCTGTATAACCAGGTGGACACCTACATGTGTATGTGTCGATACCATCTACGCAGATCTTGCCACCTGAACACACGACGCCGGCACAGTTATCAACATCTTAAGAAGAAAAAAAGATTTTTACAATATCACCAATATATTTTAGATCATCATAAGCGAAAAAACAACATTGAATATATTTAGTGAATTCAGATGATTTTTTCAAAAATAATAATAATAATAATAATGTTGTATGCCCATATTTAGTCATGATGTGCCTATATATGGTCATGATGTGATGTCATCATGACTATATTTAGGCATTTCATATGTTTTTGTTAAATAAATGTGGTAGTCTGGACAGGGCTTGAATATAAATAGGCCAACCAGCATTGGTGTAAAAATAATATCAGATGTTTATGGGAACGTCATATGTGATGCCCTCTATCGGCAGATCTAATCCCGTCAGGTTTGTCTCCGTGGTTCCCCTATCAAGAAGGAGCTCTGATGAAGTAATTTTGAAACAGTGACGAATGTTTTTTGCAAGTTCACCTTTAGGATTGGTTTACTACAAGTGACTACATAATAACAATATATAATTAAGTTACCAACTGAAGTTACTTGAATATTTAAAACATAATGGAATTGTCATCTCGAATCTAGTAGTGTTTGAACATAAATTTGCAAGGACAAATTCTTTTAAGAACTCGTTTTTTTTTAAATAAATTTTTCCCGTTTATGGCAATCAATCTCCCCTGAAATAAGAATGCTTAATTTAGATTATTTTAATTCTGTTTAATATTTATTTTATAATTCTTATATATATTCTATGTAAACGTTTTACTGGGATTTTATCGAATAGCTTATTGCTAATTGCTCGTTTTTTTTTTGTTTTTTTGTTTTTTGCTTTTTTTAAATCAATTTTTCTCGTTTATGGCAATCAATCTCCCCAGAAATAAGAATGCTTACTTTAAATAATTTTAATTCTGTTTAAAATTTATTTTATAATTCTATATGTTCTCTGTGAACGTTTTACTGGGATTTTATATTAATGCTAATTTTAATTCGAACAGCTTATTGCTAATCTGTTTGAATCTTCTATATTGGTTTTTTAGGTTTTTTTTTTCTTTTTTTTTGTAAAGATGTTTAGTATAGAAGAGCCATTTGATAGTGCTTTCACATATGGCAATCCTCAGGTAATGAATATCTTGTTTATTGTACGTTCTTTTCTTGTACTACTTTTACCTGGATATTAATAAATGAAATATATATGTAATTACACAGTGAAATAACTCAGGCCACGGTAAGTCGAATACATACACTTCGTATATACTTACTAATCTCACAATTTCTGCCTTCGAACCCTGATGGGCAAGTACATATATAGTCATTCAGCAGGTCGGTGCAGAAAGCTCCATTCTGGCAAAGATTTGACGCACAGTTACTCGACTCAGCTAGATCAGTATAAAAAAAAAATCAGCATAAACATTTTATATTATTATATGCGGCTAACTCGTTAGTGTCGACTACAGCTTGCTCGAGCCTACAGCACCCGGGGTCGAAGACAGTCTCCCATCTAAGTGTCCCAACTTTGCTTAACTTCAGTGACCCAAGGAGAACCAGTGTTTTTAACGCTGTGGTGCCGTAGATTTGAATTATGCATTTAATGCATTTCTTTTGGATAAGCTACCGTACCTTAGTCCTAATAAATAATATAGTATTTGGATATTAAATTGTTTTACTGTATACGCAAATAATTTGATAGGATAACTTACTTGTCTGATTAAAGATGGAAAAATGAATGAAAACAATTTAAAAAAAAAGAGTGACAATAAAGGTGGGTGACTCCCACGAAAGACAAAAAAAAACTTACTTGTCTGATATGTAATATAAAAGCCAGGCCTTTCTATATTACGGTCAGATTCGAACACAAACCAGGCATTGCCTCCCTGGATGGTGAACTGTTGTGGAACAGTGGTGAGATTGCCTTGCAATACACTATAATTACCAGTGAAATTCCACAATAATCCAGGCGCATATTGTAACGCATCCTTATCAAACTACAAGGAATTATACAAGTTTACATTATACTATATTTTAACTAATAATATGACTACTTATTATCATTCGCAAGTATTATTATATATATAATAATAGAAAAATGACAATAATATTTAAACAATTGGCAAAAAATAACAATTAGGCCTAGTATTGAAATTAATAATTTTGTTATATTATTATATAAATATTAATAGGCCTAATAATTATAATAAAAAAAATATCATTAGTAGCATTATTATTGATAATAATAACTAGATGATGATGATGTTGACCACGATGATGAAGATGACGTCGATACGATGTCAATAATAATGTAACGATAACGAAGATGATATTAAAATACTAATAACAATAATATAGCAATAATAATGTAATTATAATTAATGTTATATTTGGTAGGCTACATAAGCATAATATTACATCTGCATGTAACCACTCGTATTCTGACATACCTCTGTATCGAACGCCCGTACGGTGAATGTTAGCTGTTTGGCACCGTGGACACGTACGTTGTAGTGACAATTCTGATTATTGCCGTATCCTACGGGGTAGTTAGGACTTATAAGTTCTCCAGTATTTTCATATAAATTATAACCACAATTTTGAACTGCAAAGGAGAATAAAGTCGGAATGCTAGTTAATCAATTTATAGATTTAGATTTAGAATGAAATAGTATGCAATAATGGTGATACAGTACTAATAACAGGCCTATAATATAGGGATATGTCATCATAGTCAATTAAGTTGTGACCGTTTGCGTATTGATTTTATAGGATTAGAAACATACGGACATTAGTGTTAATGTATGTCCTGTCTACTAGGCATGAGCAGTAAAATTCATTGAAACTAAAAGACTGGCAGTAGAGTAATAGTAAGATAGTTAAAATAGTGTCAATTCAGTTCAAAAGAACACTGTCTTACATGTGTTAACGTCACAGTTTTTTCCAGCCCAGCCATACAAGCAGCGGCATGTGTATTCGCCTAATACTCCATCACCTACGCAAACGGCTCCATTTCGACATGGGTCCAATTGTGTATACATACGTACACGCACGACTAACGTGACTGTTCGGTTTATCATACGTTCATAATCTGTTTTCACTATTATATTTCAAATCAAATCATACTTTATTAACCTCCTGCGAGACTGTAGACATACAAATACAATTACAATGCAGATAATGACAGAACGTAAATAAAAATTAAAATAGCTTAAACACTTCAATTATTATTCTTGTATCTTGTATCTCAAACGAAATCCAATCATCACATTGTACAACAAATGTTCAAATAACTTTATCTGATAATCACATACTTCTCCCTTTTATGACCAATATTTTACTGACTTACCTTGTCCAAAGGCACTTAGTAGCAGTGTCGCAAAAACAGACAGGATTAGAAATAAAGATTGCATAATGGCAGATTATCCTTATTCAATACAATCGCGTTAGTTTCTGATTACGGTTCTGAAGATGAATCTCTATTCCAGAGGCTTTATAAACTCTACCGAAAACCCCTTCTTTTTTTAAATCAAATCTACGTCACAACTATTTCCTATCGCAGGAAACCTCTCAAGATGCTAGGATTCCTATTCAACTTTATATCTATTTTGAACAAAAGTAAGAGGAGTACGTGCCAAGTCATAAGCCAATTATTATTCATTGGACTAACACCTGTGAGAAGGCGTAGAATTATAGAAATTTTATGTCCGCCTTTTGTAGGCCTCTGTCGGTCTAAGGCCATTATATTAACATAGAGGTATACCACCATGATATTAACATCCCATGGTTATAGAATGACATGGTATCCTACTTAGGCCTATACATTATAACGTATTCAGTAGTGTCATATTTACAATTAAGCCTTTTTATACCAAATTATTTATTTGTTTCGTTTATTTATTGAGATTGCTTTGTGAGAGGGCTTTATAAGAGTATAATTGTAAAATACAAGAAAACTGGGAAAATAAAGAATAGTTACACTAATTATTTTCTACCGTACTCAACCTTTGCTTTGTAATCAAAAAGACAACATTACTATTATCATGATAATCGTCTTTATCATCACGTCAAAATATCGTCATCAGTTTATTATCATCAATATCTTTTTATCACAATCGTCATCATAACAATCATCATCATCATAATCACCACCTTTCAACTAATGCAAAAGTGAAGCTTTTATGGTGTGGATCAACACAAAAAAAATGCAGGGCTATACACAAGAAGAATAAGAAGGAAATAAAAGAAAGAAAACAAAGAAAACATTGTAGAATATAGTTCCAGTCGCATTATGTCTATAAATTGGTAGCAACAATGAGTTTCGATGGTTAGTCACCGATTACGGTCTACACATCTGAAATTTAAATCGTTCTTGAGCCAATTAAAAACCAAGAAAATATACAATTTTAATTTAACAATTTTAACCATAATATGACAGATACCAAATATGTTACGTGTTGTCGTTCATTTTTCCATCATATCCGTCTAAGTAATTATGATCCCATGGCCAAAAATGCTATCGATTCGATAATTTATAGTTTAAGTTTTCGAGGCCGAAATAGGCATATGCCTATTATTTAGTCCGCTGATTAAATTATCGTTGGTGGTAATTGACGTATAATAAAATATGTTTCTATTTAGTAGCATTTTCCTTATTATTGCTAAATGTATTATGATAGATTACACAAAATAGTTGTTGTTTGGTGTAGGCCAATCAATAATAATAAAACCGAACACCAATTTAATGCGCCACTTCATCACAGACTTACGTTAACGGTTTGCGATTCTGTTATTCTAATGAATTTTAGGAAAATAACTTGGTTTTTATTTTTTTTAAATAAATAATATTGTTGACGTTAAATCTGGACATTATGTCAGAAACCTATGTGAATAGGCCTATTATAATGGTACGTGTTAACGCACAACATGATTGAGCAATTTTTTCCGGAAAAAATAGTAAACACAATGACGAATATTTCCCTTTTTTTTATAAAGCTGACCCACTTGATATATTTAGGTTAAGTGTATAAGTGGCAACAAAAAATAATATTCGCATTGTTCCTAGAGCATATCTTAAGCACTGTCACGATTTTAAAGCTGTGACGGCCAAAATTTAATTTTATAATTCCTGTGACAAATAATATATCACGCGCAGTTGCTGAATTCTAAATATATAGGCCTTTAGGCCTATATATATAAAACTGAAGGCATGTTAAAGCTAACATTTTAAGGCCAACTCAGACGCGATTTGCTGTGCGTGCTGAACACAGACGCGATGGTTTTCGTGGAGGCGGTCGCAACATGGTCGCAACCGCGAGACTGTCCCCTACGGTGAGTCGCGTCGAGCTGCATCGTACGACGCTGTCTGGGTTGGCCTTTAGGTACATGTATCGGATAAAGATCGAATTTGCCCATCCTAATCTTTTATCTTTAATATAATATTATTGTCAGAATCATATAGGCCTACGTCTTTAATTAAAGCAGGTGGTAAAGTATGTACTCGACAAAATAGTCTCCCACTATGTGAAATAGACCAAGGTGATAAATAA
>NW_022743068.1:97595-106077 GCF_011630105.1 Anneissia japonica | reverse complement strand
ATGCTATAATGAATAGAACAATTTTCATTTGCTTATCTAGTTCTTTTTATATGTAATGAATTTGTTTCGATCTCATTGGCAGGTGATTACGTAAGTGATTCTTTTCAATAAGCAATTCAATGCGTGAATTGGATTTTGAGGGTTATCACAGATACTTGAAGTCGAGGTTGACATTGACATATAACTTGATTCGAGAGCTTGTCATTGAATTAGTTAGTAATTTCTGTTGAAAATTATCTTAAATAGCAACCTTCTTGCACCTACAAAACCATTTCTAAACCCACATTTCCTTTTTCACTATAGGTATATGGATTAAATAATACCCATGGCGCAACGGATTGCCTACTGGAAAAACATATTTATGTAGGTCACGTTTTCTACGTATCTTGGAGCGGAAACGTGTAGGCTTAGGGTCAGATACGAAAAGTAGGCCTACTGTAAACATCACTGCGACGACTATAAAAGAATCAAATAAATCAACAAATCGATTTTTTTCTGGAGTTCTATTGACTTTTTGCAATTTATTCAATGACTGCATAAACAATAAATTAAAGTAAATATAAAACTCACCAAATTTATACTAATTATAATAATTAAAAGGAAAACGATCAACCTAACCAAACTAATTAAAAATTAGAAAAATAACCCAAATACAACCAAAACATTTAACATTGAAAATATACATTGGCTTTTATATGCCTACCAGAAAAAATCATATACCCGTAAAAATATTTTATAAGCAAAAAGGTAATAAAATGATAAACGCAAAAACCCAAAATTTTAATAAAATACTTTCCCATATCCATATATTTTTGTGCATAGGCCTATATGTGTACAAATGTGAATTTTCTGAAATAAATTTTAAAAGAGCATAGCATATAAAAAAAAAAACCCATAAAAACAGGTTTAACTGTCAATAAGATAATTCCCAAAGTTTTCTAATAATTGTGCATTTGTGATAAAAGAACTGTGAGACTTGGCTAAAGTCCTGTCCACTAACACATTTTATTTGAACAAAACATGCATGACATGCCAAAATATGGTCATGATGACATCACATCATGACCACATATGGGCACATCATGACTATATATAGGCACATCATGACTATATATGGGCATACAACAGTTTTTTGTTCTGGGTTCATATTATTTTTGAGAAAGCAAATCTAGATATTTTAAAGCTGATCGTAGAGTACGGTATATTCTAGAGACCATCAACGAATTTCTAGCGCCTGTTTATTTTTGATTACTAAATTGTATTCAGTTCAGGTGGTTATGGTTGTGTTCTAAGACCACAGATATGTTAGTAAGAGAGGATATTATTGTGGATTTTGGTATTCTGAGTTTGATCAGACAGGAAACAATTGTACAATCCCCTCGAATCGATTGTACAGATCGGTTGCCATATATTGTACAGATATCCGGGTTTGCCTATTACGGTAAATAATAGATACCCATATTTATTGATTCTAATGGTATTTCCAATTTAATAATAATAATAATAATAATAATAATAATAATAATAATAATAATAATGGTATACTTATTTTGAATATTTAATTTACTTGGTCTTAAATTTAATTAGGCATGATTTTACATGCTACCGTATTTCTCTGGTCGGGGGCTAGTTTAGACCAATCACTCTGAACAAAATTTTTGTGGAAACTTATTTTTGCCAAATTAAGTTCATTATCACTCATCACTGGTAGTACAATAAGCATCGTGTACAACTCTAAAGCAGTGGACCACGCAGTTGGGTAGTGGGGCGCGAATCATCCATGGTAATCGTGAATGTTCCATCATACAAATTAAATATTTCAGATTTACGCGTAGACACCTCACATAAAGTATTATGAACGGAAACTGAAGTTGATGACCAGCATAGGGTTTATAATACATTCTCTGTATTAAATTGATTTTCGGTATGATTTAGTTTCGATGTTACTTCTTGAGGTGAACTGCGGACGTGAGCCCAACCATTACCGTATAGATTCTCAGGGTCAAAGTTGACGTCATTACCGATTAGAAGATCTCCCAACAGTTTGGCAATTGAACCTTGCCCTTCCCGATATTATCATCGTGCTTGTATGAATGCTGTTTCAGCATCCCCCCCCCCGCCCTCCATCTTCTCAGGGCCGTGGGAACCGCGCCGGCCCGGCCGCACCGGCTTTGGCCGCCCCAATTCTACTCATATTTTTATTACTTTAACAAATACCTATAAATTATATTCATAATTTTTGCACCTCAATATCATTCGAATGTTTCACCATATACGTGTTTTGTAGTGCACTATTAGCCTATGCATTTCAAGCTCCTCTTATGAAATAATTGAAAAAAAATTAAATAAATAGACCTGTCAGATAAAATGTCTTATAAGCATATAATAAATAAGTGTTTAAAGTTTAATTGAGATAATAATATGTATACTTAAATGAAATAAATAAATAAATAATAATAATTTAATAATTATTATACACCCGAATCAAGGAGCTGACTATAGCCTCTGTCAGGGTCCCGGCATAAAAAAATCCATATGTTCGCGTTGAGGAGTTGTTTTGGGTTTTTTTTACCACAATATTAGAAATTGACAATCAAACGTTATATGGATAGGCAATTAGCATTTTGGTCCCGGACGATTTCGTCGAATAAACACCCTGAGGCGTTTATTGTTGAGAATGGTTTTTGAGGGGAAGTTTATTCGAGGAAGGTGTATATTCGAAGCAGGTATTTATTTTGTTTGTGTAAAATGGATACGTACTGTATTTACTCAAACGCCCCTTAATTCCACTGTAAATAAAATGTAATTCTACTGTAATAAAACTTTAGTAGAAAGTGTTGGAAATGATGTTTCCATTAGATCTGTTTACAGTCAAGGGGAAGTTTATTCGAGGAAAAAATATACGCCACGGGGTGTTTTCGAAAGAGGCGTTTATTTCAACTGAGGCTCCAGAAGGGGTGATTTTTCAAAGCGAAGCGTTTACACGGGTAGAAAATACGGGAATGTAAATATGGCTCCTCCCTGATCCACCCATCATGTTATCAAAAGCCCAGTATACTGTGCTTCATTTCATTACACAATTTCTTTCATTTATTTACAGGACTACATTCATTGAGAGCTATGCTACACGGTGTATTATTATGTCCTTTATTCGGACACTGTATTTACCTTTCTTTGATGATTTATATACATACATATATATAATGTATATTATGTATATACAGTATACTATATATAATATATATAATGTATATTATGTATGTATATATATATATATATATATATAAATGTCATTTATCTTATACAAATCAGGATAGGATGTAGGGAAAATCTAAACCGTCTTTCGAAACACTATATAAATAAATAGATAAATAATAATCTCAGATAGGAACATAAGATGTAATGATCATACCAAATGGGGAGGGTTCGCCTAAAACTCCAGATGTCGTGATGGGGAAAAGCAGGTTGGACCCTAGCTTTGTTATTATAGGACGATACAGGGTCCGATAGAGTATTTGTTAAAATGTTAAGATTTAATATTCGCTTTTAAGTACTATTACAAAAAGATAAAAAAATAAATGTGTATTCAGTATATTTGCGACTGTCTTAAAATTGAACCTTTTTCGATTTGGGGTGAGATGTATTCCTATACCTCATGAAAGTATGAATGTCATAAAGTTTCCAAAAACTGTTTCTAATTTAATGAGATTTATACTTAATTAATCCTACCTTAACACAGATGCCAAAATTTAATAGTTTAAATATATATTTATCACTAGTTCAATCTCTTTTATTTCAGTGCCTCAGGTCAAATCTACCGATCCATCAATAAGTGCGAAGTCGATGTACAATTATTGTCAGTGGAACACGATGTGTATTAAATTGTCGGAACACAAGATGCTATCAATAGCCGGATCTATGTGGTCTTAATTCTACAAATAATCGCGCGCGGATATTTGTTATGATTTATATCACTGGATAGCCGGAATTGAATCAAATTTGCCAATTATGTTTCTTATACAACGAACTAGTAATTCTCGAACGATATTACATACTTAAATATAATTAGGCCTAAGCATTATATATATTATATTGTATTATGTTATATAAAACTAGAATATTTATATTCTATTTGTATTACGTTTATATAGTTCTGATGTAAGAAATAAAAATAAACTTTAGTGTAATTAAAAATACATCATTGTGTGTACTTCCTTTGTCGTAATTGCATTATTAATAATATTATACATTTCAGGATTATTAATCAGTATATAATCGAATTAAATATATTATAATCACTTCGATTCGAGTATAGTACTATTACAAGCTACTATATCTTATAAACACTCTTTCCAAAATATTCACATGACACCAACAAATTAAGAAACTTTTCAGAGCAAGGCGATGTCGAATTTTACAAAACAGGAAATGACGTTGGTTGCTAAGCTACAACTTATGCATATTCAGTAACACCTGTGTTCATTAGACTAACAATAAAAACTTTTAGCTCAGTTTTGACAAAATCGACCAAAAAGATTTTATTGTTAGTCTAATTAGAACAGGTGTTACTGAATATTCATGATTATGCATGAGCTTGTTGCTTAGCAATCACGTCATTTCCGGTTTTATGAATTTTGTTGAGGGCGTCATTGAAGGGACTGTATAATTTTACAAAACAGGAAGTGACGTCGGTTGCTAGGCAACAGCTCATGAATATTCAGTAACACCTGTGCTCATTAGACTAACAATAAAAACTTTTAGCTCAGTTTTGACAAAATCGACCAAAAAGATTTTATTGTTAGTCTAATTAGAACAGGTGTTACTGAATATTCATGATTATGCATGAGCTTGTTGCTTAGCAACTACGTCATTTCCGGTTTTATGATTTTTGTTGAGGGCGTCCTCAAAAGAATTGCTGGTTTAATAGATAAAGTAGCACATTTTGATGAAGCAATTCTTCACTTTTGGTTTAAGCTTATAAGCTTACTATAATATGGATATTTTAGCTATTAAATTTATTACAGTAAACATAGACATTAAATAAGATGAGAAGAAATGCACAATTCCATTTGATATTTATTTTCAAGCATTGAAACCAAGTTGTGATATATACATATATACATTTTATATCTATATACTGTAGGCCTATATCATGTACATCCGGCAAAAATTAATAATCCTCAAAATGTTATATCTTATTATATTACATGTCTATATTCTTTACAACAAACTGGTTACTTTCTCTATTTATAAGATAAACATTAGCAGTAATAATACAATATTAATAAACATAAAGCCTACAAGAATTACTACATGTTGTTAACATAATTTTTTAGATTATTACAGAGGAAAACATTTAAAAAATAAGATTTACACTATACTTTAATTAATTTCATATACAGAATTTTTTTCAGGAAGCTTGATGGGAGACAAATTATTGGCTATCTATGAATAATTAGTAAGTTCTGTTGCCCTTTTACGATTGAGTCCGGACATTCTTTCCTGATAGTTGTGGCTTCTTTGTCTACATCACTGAAATAGAAAAATATTTAAAAGATTAGAAAACAGAGAAACGAAGTATCATCAAAACATAATATAAATAAAAACAGAGCCAGAGCCAGTAGGTTCGAAATACAGGGGCTTACGGGGAGGGACTTTGCCAGATGAAGGGTTCCCACCACCTCAGCCCCATCATGGTTGGGGCTAATGTAAGAAATTTTCGATTATGGCGCCTCTAGATGGCCAGAAATTGCACTCTTAGATTTTAAATCTTTTTTTCTCCAATTTTTTTACCATTGTAAAAAGATTTAGGGTTGCGGGGGGTGGGGGCAGGCCGGTTGTAACACCCCCCCCCCTTTAAATCCGCCACTGAAAAATGAGTGAGCACCCAAACCTGAACATTATCGTATGCAGTTATCGCCATGGACATTGCTGCTGATACAACCTAATAGTACTTCACAATTCTTATCATATTAGCTTTATCATATTAAATATAATTATTTATAGTACAGTATAGTATAGAATGATGTGAGGATTATTAAATACATGGCATTGGGTAAGACTAGATGATCGCAACAGCGCAAACAAATTATGTTAGCATTCAGATTGTCATGGGTAAATAAAATTTATAAAAAGTGTACTATTCGATAGAAATAAATATATACATAGATTCATATAACAGTATATTCCAACAATAAACATAATACTATTACTATAATCTCCATACAAACAGTTTTCATGATATAATATTTTTTGATTAATTGATTGAATGTATTTGATGCTCTACATGCATAATCAAGATAACAAATGGATTGAGATCAAGAAAAGTAAAAATTACCGTAATGAGCATCAGGAATGCCTATTAGGCCGGAGTCCAGCCTATTTCCAATGAGGTCCAATTTAAATATACACAGTGTCTGTCTTGAGCTGAAAGATAAACAATTTAACTCGATAACTGAATAATTATATTTAAGTAAGTTACAAACTTACAATTAAATATATGAATGACAGAATTGTTTTCCTGTCAATTAACTGACAGTTAAATTATACCAGTGCTATATTCTTATTTATACATAGACTCTTTAATTGGCTGGTAGTGTCGATTTAAGTATTTTGTAGTAAAATGTTCGTAAAATTAGGAAAAATTAGAAAAATGTCGATAGGGGGTCCAACAAAGGCATCCCTTTGTTTTTTTGTTTTTTTTAATTATTATTATTATTATTATTATTATTATTATTATTATTATTATTATTATTATTATTATTATTATTATTATTATTATTATTATTATTATTATTATTATTATTATTATTATTATTATTATTATTATTTTAATTATTATTATTATTATTAGGCCTATTGTTTATTATCATTAGGCCTATTATTATTATCATTATCATTCATTATTATTATTTTTATTATTATTATTATTGTAGTCCTATATAAAATGCTCAACTGCTCTGTATATTCGAAGAAAGGAAGCGTGCAACCGGCCACCGCCTAAATTATTCAAAAATTAATTCAAAAATGGAGGAAAAAAAATGAAAATTGTATTCATATATAAATCGTTTCCAGCCATCTAAAGCATGGACCATTGGGGTGACATAAAAAATCCATATGTGAAGGTCCCGTCCTGGATCCCCTCTATTTCGAATTTCTGGATCCGTCACTACAGTGCCGGTAGTAGCTTTATTTGATATCTACATCATGGCAGTACACATTCATGAATATATTAATATCAATATTGATAAAGACGGTGCCATTTGGGCCTACTCCGATCACTTTCACTGTCCTTCAAAAATAATATAGAAAAATATTTTTGTCGGGCTATAACAAATTTCGATTATTCAGGATTAAAGGTTGTGTACCAGTGGCGTAGAAAAATATTTTTTATTGGGGGATGATTGGCGTGTTAGCCAGTGTCGTAACAGGCGCAGGGGGAGGGGGAAAAACTACCCCTCCCCTGACGGTTTTTACCGGGCTGACCAAGCCATCGTACCGGGCTGGGTAATAAGAGAAAAGAAAGAGGAGAGAGGGAGAGAAAGAGAAAGAAGAGGAAAAGAAAAGGAAGAAAAAGAGAAGAGGAAAATAAAGACAAGAATAAAAAGGAAGATATCATAATGACCAGACTCACAACATGAACACCCATGTAACCCCTTCTCCACTTCAAAAACTGTCATAACTCCTTTGATCTATGCTGCCCGATGGCGTAACCACTGGTGGACAAGGAGAAAATATCTATCTTTGAAAAATCTTCCCCACCCCTTTATAAATGCACTTTCATCCCCTGAAAGTGTCTAAAAACCTCAAATTTCGTGCGCATTTCTTGTTAACATGGCCCAATTTCCTCTAAAAATTGCATATTTTAGGGAGTTTTGATCAATTCCAACGAAATTAGAATTAAAAACACCAGGGGACAAGGGTAAAATATCCATCTTTGGAAAATCTTTCTCCACCCCTTGACAAATGCATCCTCTGAAAGTGCCTAAAATTCTCAAATTCTTTGCGCGCATTTCTCGTTGGCGGTAGGACAATTTCCTCTATAAATTGCACATTTTAGGGAGTTTTCATCAATTCCGACGAAATTAGAATTAAAAACACAAAAATATTTTGCGCGCTTGGCGCGCATTTTTTAGGGCTATTTAAACACATAATAGTCCCAAATTCAAGAAAGACAAATTTAAGATAGATCATTTTAACCTAAAAGAAGGGCCTCAATGTGTATAGATGGTGAAAGAATATGTTTGTAATAAATAAAACCATGATGAAAATGCTTATATTTAGTTTCAAACACACGTGTGTGGCCTATATTATAAATAAGATAAGCCCTATGTCGTATTGTTTTCTATATGGGGAATGGGGTGGGGTGGGTATGGTAAATTACTAACCGGGAAATGAGGATTGTATGTTATTGTTGTTGTTGTTATTGTTATTATTATTATTATTATTATTATTATTATTATTATTATTATTATTATTATTA
>NW_022743068.1:84801-97195 GCF_011630105.1 Anneissia japonica | reverse complement strand
AGACAGTGCAAATTATTTCTGTGACAGTCTTTTGAAGTGTGTAAAGCTCCATTTTATCCCATACATAGTCAAAATATTGGGGGGATGATACAATGGACCATCCCCCCATTGTCAAATATTGGGGGCGATATATCCCCCATCACCCGGGATCTACGCCTATGAAGATGATACCTGTCTCTTATACACATCTAGATGTGTATAAGAGACAGGGTTACTATAGGCTCTTGGTAATAAACTGTATATATTATCAATGTAAAAAACAGATACGAATCTAAAATGTAAACAACGAACAGAAATTAACAATCCCCAACCTGTAATTACTGTAAATAACGTTTTTAGCACTTTCAGGTCTTTGGTGGTTTTAGTGAGTCACATGGAATGTATGTTGTTGACTAGAAAGCAGCATGTCAGTGCATGCTTCTGTCGAGGAAATTTTCAATGCCTTCAATACGGCTGCCTAACAAACGTAGTCAAAATAATAGCCAAAGAATGATGACAGAATTCCCATTTAACTAGTGAATTAACGATGCAAAATGTTCAATACTGTACTCACATTTTAATTGTTATTAGTTGTAAGTCTCCTTCGGAGTCCATTAAGTAAGGTTTATATGTAAAACGCCACCTGGAGTGAAATAAAAAAGAATCCACTTATTCTTTTTCTAATGCGCCATTCCTTTATGAAAATGAGGATGATGAGAGAATAATGATGATAATAACAATAAATAATAATAGGCCTAATAATATAAAACAACAACAATAATAATAATAATAATAATAATAATAATAATAATAATAATAATAATAATAATTAATAATAATAATAATAATATTAATAATAATAATAATAATAATAATAATAATAATAATAATAATAATAATAATAATAATAATAATAATAATAAGAATGATAATAATAATAAAAATTTATAAATTGTCGGTATCCGTTTAAGAGGAAACGCTCATGGCACCCCTGCAAAAGAAAGTCGAAATGTGAAATACATTTACATTTACAATACATATGAAAGCCCGATAGGCCTACATTTTAACAACCAGACGTGAGCCGTACATGGTTGAGCGTTTCTACTCTCTCTTTATGTGGCCATGTGTGCATGGATATTTATTTATTTAATTATGTATTTATTACCATTTTGACATATAGATGAATAATATGAATGGTGGTCCACTGATCATATGATAAAATGTAATTCATTCATGGAAGTAAAAACAATACAAAAAAGCCTGAATTTGAAAACAATGTTAGAAAGAGGGCTACCAGTTTTCAATAAAAATAAGGCGGCAGATCATTTAACATAAAAGGGCGCTAGAGGAAGAGTTTTCTACAATTTAGCTGACTTTAATGAAAAACCGATTTTTATAAATAATGTAGTCCTCACAAGTCTTTAAAAATAGGGATCTCTGTGATTTAAAAAAAGAAAGGTTAAGCCACACTTGTAGGGCAATTAGAGAAGAAATATTTAGCAAAAAACAACACGGCTAACATTTCTTCTGATCTCCTAAGGGAATAAATTAAAATAACCTCAGCCTGTCCTTATATACTCCGCATAAGTATGCTGGGGCCAGATTTATCAAACTAGAAATTGTCTTACGTCAAATTTATCAATATTGCTTAGATCGACGTTCCGCAAACTGTGATCCGCGGCCCAAATTTGGGCCGCGAAACATTTTTGGAGGGCCGCGAAGCCGTCTGGAAAAAAATGTAAAAAATAAAATAAGAAAGAGACGTTTCATCATGGGGAAAATAGTCTTTAATAAAGGCTCTTTATTGATACAGAGAATGAGTCGCTTGCACATGCTGCTAAAGTGCAAGATGATGCATGCTATTTGAGTTATAAGCGGTTTGTTGTGCCTATGCCTCCTCGGGAGCTAGACACTATGTTATCCTAGAAAGATCACTACAGTAAACAACACCACATATTCCTTGATAACCGTATACCCATGTGGATACTTTATTACTAAACATAATACCTGTATAGTAAGGTAGTCTTTCAAAGTTGTTGAGTAACAGAGTGTGCGTAAAAGTTTTGGAAGGAGGAGAAAGCTATGACGTGTGTGGCTGAACCGTGTTTGGTTGAATCATGGTAGAAAAAAAAATCAACAATTGTCGAGGGGGGAGGGGGTGGGGGAAGTGGAACCACAAATGTACGTTAGTATTTATTTAATGAAATAATATTTAATTTGTATAAAAATAAATTTTATCACTAAGAGAACAGATAATGATGTCAAAATATTGTATATACGTAAAAGCTTCATGATCAAAAGTTCTTGCCAGGATTTGGTATGTTGGTCCCTGGCGCGGCAGGGCTGCTTGGCCGCGGCTTGGTGCCTGGAATCGTAAATAGGCCGTGGAGTCAAAAGTTTGCGGAACGCTGGTTAGCTCATGCTTAAAATTAAAGAGTGGACTGTACGCATGCGCCATCTAAGACAATTTTTAAGCTAAGATTTGTTAAAATGACTTGATAAATCAGCTTAAGATATTTGCTTTAGGGACATCTTAACTTCTTTGACTTAAGACACTTACTAAGCTAAGATTGATAAATCCCGCGTTTGGGCCCCAGTAGCACATGTTGCTGTAAAACATTATTTTTAACTCGAAGCAATTAGCCTTGCTCATGTAGTCCGAGTTACCATAACTTATAAACTAACATCAACTCCCCCGTCCGGCTCCACGACATTAATTTGCCGAACCAAACAAATATATTTTAATAACCAATCCAAATGTAGTCAAAAATCACATGGGCGATCCTGTACCGTAAGATTTCTCCCCATGAACCTCAACCCAGGGATTTTATTCCGAGACCCTGAACAAGGTTCTAGGCAGCCCCTTGTTATAATAATAATAACAATAACAATAACAACAACAACAACAGCAACAATAATAATAATAATAATAATAATAATAATAATAATAATAATAATAATAATAATAATAATAATAATAATAATAATAATAATAATAATGGTGGTAGTTATGATATTAATGATGATGATGATGATGATGATGATGATGATGATGATGATGATGATGGTGATGATGATGATGATGATGTTGATGGTGATGATGAAGATGATGATGATGATGGTGATGATGATGATGATGTTGATGGTGATGATGAAGATGATGATGGCGGTGATGATGATGTCGATAATTATGAAGTTGATGATTGTAGGATAAGAATCGACTTAAAAAAAACTACTCCGATGGAATCAGTATATAGGATGTTATGTGACACAAAGGTATTAATGGTCAAACCGGCCCTAATTACTTGCAATCTAAATTTATCACCCTTTTAAAGTGAGGGACATTCATTTTTGTAAAGTATGTGCTATCTCCCGGCAGAGGAGCCATTTTTTACCAACCATGGTGTTGTGTCCACCCCCTGGGGGGACCGGGTAGTGACTTTAAAATTACCAGTATGGGCGCATATCATGGGGAGTCGGGAGACACATCCCCCTACATATTTTTAAGTGGATTTTGGTCCCACTCACTTTTCGACCACAATGTAATTTCATAACTAAAGAAGATGCCCGAAAGTTGTTGAAATAAACTGCATAAAAATGAACCAGATTTAACGAAAGAGCGTTGTACAGCCAAAGTAGAGTACCGTGCATCTTCTTATAGCAAGATTCAGGTATCTCTGCCCACTGAAATCTGAATTATCTGTAATACACGACTCGAGTGTGCGTGCCTTTATTATAATTTGAGAACTATGAGAAAAAGTATAATATTGGTTTTCGGCACACGAAGTAGGTAAATTAAAGTAAATGCATCATTTTCTAGGGTACAATACAGAAGTTAATTATATCTCTATTATTGCCGAAAATTGCAGATAAAAGATCATGATGATGTGATGATGATGAATTTTACTATATGAGTGTCATTCCGGCCATCTTGAGGTAATTCCCCCAACCATGATGGGGATGAGGTGGGTGTGCACTCACGGCTTTGAAGTAAGTAAAGTAAAGTAAAGTAAAATACATCAAAGACAATGTTTTTAAGTTTTATTTTCTATGGTAACTCACGCATATTAATTAGATCTCTATGGTTGCGGAAAATCGATGATGAAGAACATGAGAAATTTGTATTCGCTTCCTTTTTACTCTATATAATGGTGATTATGATGATGAATTTTACCATATAAAAGTGTCATTTCCGACCATCTAGAGGTACTGAGGTGGGTATGACTCTCCCCCATCCCGCTCTTATAATGGCTGGACCACTTGCAAAATGCTTCCGACAGCATTGTCTTCTAAATCTGCCCATAAAGAGTACCCTTATTGTTAACATCCTAAAGCATTCTCGTTAATAATAGTTAATAAACAATAATTTTACAGTATTATCAATAACAATATACTGTATGCTGACTACGGCATTTCGTTCCTTAAACATTCTCCTAAGGTAAAGGTTATCTTAGGATCCGTTCGACACTTTATGACTAACAAATAGCATAAATTTGGATAGGTCACACCGTCAGTTCCACAAACTGGGTCGTACACTGTAGGACATTCGGAAGGCTTAATACATCCATTGGTTGTTAGTTTTGATTCGCTGGTTCTGATCGTTGTCATATGAGCCGTCGTAGGCGCGGGAGCCGCTGTAGTTACTGGTAATTTAAAAAATAATTAAGTTTTTAACAAAATATAAATAAATGTCACAATTATTAGGCCTAAAATGGTGCTGTATTTAGTGTGATAGTGACCTAATAATAACAAAAGCAATAATAATATTAATGTAATATAATAATAGCATAGTATTATGATGAGAATTTTATTGATGATAATAAAAATAGAAAAGTAGCCTTACCAATAGGACACGCAGCCCTCTCCAAACTTTCCATACTGCTGTCATCTTCCGCCTGAAAACAAATACGGTCGCCGCCTACGACCTCAATTGTTCCTGTGAACAAAATACACTTCCTAATGATACATATTATATTACTATGATAATGTAGGCCTAGTTGTTGAATTATGTGGAGGGAGGAATGCAAGAGTAAGTTTCTCTATCGAAGAAACGTTATGAAAATAACCTCACCTCCTGTGTTGCACGCTGTTCTAGACACCATTTTGATGCTTGGATCCAGACATTTGGCGTTCATCAAATAACACCTGTTTCGATAGGTTTTCCCATCGCTTCCACATTTCATTCTCAGTCTATTCGAGCAATCCTGGATACAAGCTAGTATAAATGATAAATTATTTCAAATAATAGCGGGAAAAAAGAGCATAAAATATGTAGTTTTTAAACTGCCTTCTTACTTAATCCTCATAATGATGCGTTTAGTCTTATATATCTGTTCGGCAGCCTCTTTGCACTCGTGCGGCTTAAAAGATCTACCACGAACTTATTAATTTGTGGAGAACGAACTATTTGACGTTCAGACGTTTTTATTTTTGTTACACGAAATTATGATTGATTGCGCTATCTTTAGTTATAAAAACCTTGATTGGGGGAGGTAGGGTGTTGGGCAGTGTATAAATTAACCTCTATATCGTAGAACGCGTGTACGCAGCTTGAACGCGTAGGGCCTACTCAAAATCTAACCTACTTTTCATTTTTTTGTTTTCATTTCATTTCTTTAGGCACGAGCGCCAAGCATAATATGCCACTCAGTGAACGTAATCACTATCATACGTGGCACATCCATTAAACGACAGGGGACTGAATTGACCAGTGTACAGGGGTAACCCCCTAATCTTATCGAAGGATGTACTTAGTTCTTTAAAGTGCACAAGGGTCAATTGCGTACACCGGGCCAGTTTAAAGTCCTTATCCGAGAAGACCTGTGAGCCGTTTCTTCCAACGCCAATATTATAGCTGAAGGTTACGGTGTCACTCACCGTTGGGCCAATCAACTCGTCACAGAGTTGTATCAACCCACACTTTTTATTGGGTTGTGACATCTAGATTGATCAGGTACGAATATAATGGAGGGACAATATTTTGACAATAATAAATATTTAAATTTCCGTACATATCAATGTTAGGTATTGAAATCAGAACAAAAAAGAATAAAATTAATGATCCCATTTTTGAAAAAAATTCTGGATCCGCCCTGTTAATTGATCGCAATACAACACCTAGGTTAACAAAGCAGTGTAGTTGTACTTTTCAGTGAAATTAAAATGGTTAAACTTTTTCGCGTGGTATACACCTACGTTACGTTTTGTATAATTGTTTAGAGCCTATTTACAGTATGTTACCGTATGTGAAACCTTTATGAAGATGAGTTATAGAGAAAGAAAGTCTGTTGATCATACTAACTGTCACGACACTCCTCTCCAAAGAAACCATTCGGGCAGGTACAGGTGCCGTTGGTGCATAATTCCCCAGAATTACACTTTGGATCGCATTCGTTGATATCTGCAATCATTAAAAAAAACCTTATGTCGGGTAATTGAGTGCAAAGTTGAAGTAAGATGGGTGGAGGGGGAGGGGGTTGAAGGATTTGTCTGAACACGGCTACAGAGGCAACAGAAGTAGACAGTGGTGAAGAAAATAGTGCCGAAAACGTCAAGATCAAAGACTATCTCCATAGTATAAAAGGAGGGCAGCCATTGACTCCAAACGCAAAGATGATAATGATGCCAATTTTAACCAGACTTGAAGTTAAGAATTAGGGTCACCAGCGTCATAAAATTATTAGTGTACTTGTTTAAAAATAAGACTATGCCGACTATGCGACCATCATTAAGCCGGGCACTTACTGCGCATGACGGCCGTCCATCGACGCGATTCTATGAAGAACGCAACGCCACGACGCGCACGCAACGGATCGTTGTTAGTGACGATCCGCTCAGACTACCACCGAAAATCAATAGACGGCGTCGTGTCGTCAAGCGCTTACAGGGAGCGGAGTTGAATTCGTAGTACGACGCCGTGAGTGCCCGGTTTTAGAGGTTACACAAATTGTTTTCTTTCGTTAAGCCTACAACATGGTGATGAACAATAATGCTTAATGTTTATGTTTATTATTCATCTCAAAATTTTCCTATAAGTAGCTTGTTTTGCTGTGACGAACAAAAGCAAATCAAAGGTCAACTACGACACAGAAGTATGATATTATGCAGTAAACATTATTGAAATAAGTAATCCGAATAATCCTTCCATTGTGTCGAACATCTATGAAACTTTGCCCAGATTATCACATTTTCATTGACAAAAAACCGTTGTATGCCCATATATAGTCATGATATGCCTATATACTGTCATCAGTGATGTCATCATAACGATATTTAGGCATGTCACATGATTTGGTCAAATCATATTCGGTGGCCTGGACAGGGCTTTACGCCAACAAAGTTCATCAGTTTTCATAAAATTGCTACTTTGTATAGGTACAGCGTTTTCACTATTGATTGCGTCGCTGTACCCGACGCAGTAGAACGGCTCTCCGATTCGACCGACCAGTCAGCGTCTCCAATAGCTGTCGGCGATGGTGTGTAGCGATTTTATGGAAACAATGATTTAATATACATGGTACGATAGTTACTTTTTAATTATTGTATAGAAACAGATTTACCTACCGATTTCACATGTTCGTCCCTCAAAGCCAAAAAGACACTCGCACGTGAAATCGTAGTCGAGTGTGATGCATTTTCCACCGTTCTCACACGGCATACTATCACAGTTCACAGTTTCTACAAGGAACGATACAACAAATTTAAATTACAGAATTCTATTGTTATATCATTATAAATTTTGTTGTTACTGCTACTGTTGATATTATTGTTATTTTGTATAAATGTTTGCGTAAGTTACACAATTGATATTTAAAAATATGGTTACAGTTTTTGAGCATATTATGAAAATGAAACATTTTCATGTTGTATTTGTGAGTTTACCGGATATTGGAACAATCCCTCACTATACTCATTTGAATGGAATGAATAATAATTATCATTCATTGTTATATGTACTATAATTATCATAGACCTATTCATTCGTTATTTCCTGAAGCTTTACTAATATATGGTTGATGAGATATGTTTTGTATTTATCTGTACCTGCTTCATAGACAATGTGGTAACCTTTCCGCCTTACATTGAAGTCACTGTAAAAATAGAACCAGGCGTTGCCTCCTTCGATAGTAAATTGCGTATTTGTGAAATTACCCTCCAGAATAACCGCGTCACTAGGGTTATAATAATATCCATTTCCATACTCCATATAGTCTTTGTAAATCTAAGAACATGGAGTAAAAAATAAAATATTAAACGAGGATATGCAATGATTGCTGGATGTTAATATAGGTAATTCTAATAATAATAGTAGTTCTCTATATAGACCGTCAGCGAGTCGACGTGCGCCCTCAAAGTGTTTGGGTAGTGAGTAATGAATTTCTTAAATTATCAAAAACATACCTCGGTTTCGAAAAACTGCACATAGAATGTAATTCGTCGTGCATTGTGCACGCGCACGTAGTAATAGCACTCATGGTCATTATCATAGACATCCGGGTAGTTGGGACTTGTAATAGAACCGGTATCTCCAAATTGGTTGTATCCACAGTTTTGACCTGTGTAAAAAGAGCGATATAGGCCTTTTGTATCAACGCATTTAATTAAAAGTTTACAATGGTTTACATTTTATTAAAGATGCAAGACGTGTAACTCTTGTCTGACTGTGCGCATACTATTGAAATCCTTTCAAATATTTTATCCCGAGTTGAATCAAGTATTTAGGATATTTAGGAGTATTTTTGGTGTGAATCAAACCAAGGATAACCCACTAAGTCCGAAGACTTATTTACAATGGGGTCTTCTGGTGGTGATGAGCAGTACACCGGGAGACAATCCCCTACTCTTTTTTTAAAGAGTGTACTGCGTTCTTTAACGTGCACATGGGTCATAATGCACATGGGACTACATCTTAAACGTCCCACCCGAAAGACGAATTTGTAACTTACTTTTCATCCCTCCACATGGAGAGCATATGAATTGAACCGGAGATCGTCACCGTTCAGCGAACACACAGGGGCTACCAACATTTAACATATAAATGTTTTATCTGAAGTGCTGAAATTAAACCTGCAAAGACACATCAACTACGGTGTCGAAAGAGACTTTAAGCCGTTCGTTCACTGTGCAATACGGCCCCCATGTGCAATTTAAATTACATAGTATACTTTTCGGAAAAGAGTAGGGGATTCTCTCTTGGTATACCACGCAATTCACCCACAGAACCCGAGACAACTTGTCTCAGACAGAACGTACACTAGTATTAGGTAGGCTTACAGTCAAGATCCGGAGAATGGGAAAAATCTAATAAGCCTATCTTTAATAAGCATACGCATACTTACGACGAGGAATTAATTCACTACAGTTTCTTCCTTCCCATCCGAAGGTACACTGGCAGGTATATGTACTACCTATCTGTCCACCAATACACCGTCCTCCATTTTCACATTGAAACTCTCCATATTGACAGACTTAAAAACCAACATTTAAAGTATTATATTAAACGCATTTCCCTATACTGCGTAAATTTGAGAACTTGTTGAACTGGTTATAACAGTCACAACAGACTTTTTTTTATGCTAGTGCAATTGTCCGCCGGAGTGACAGGTAGAGCCTGTTTGTTGAGAAGCTAAATATACAAAGTGCAAATGTTTGAATGGGTTAGTTGTTTTTAAGTAGTTATTTGTTGTGCCTGCTTTTTTAGAATAGCTCGGTTCCATTGTTCAATATTGACTGTCAATATATCATCATAATTAGTTGGGTAAGAAATTGGATTGAATTAAACTGAAAGTAGCCTTTGCTATAATCTAAATCTATGATATAGAACACTTATAAAATGTACTGTATTTAATAAAAACTAAAACTAAGATATAATAAATAAAATGTAAATAACTACTTTATATAACGAAATGATAATCAAAATCAAGTACTTATACTTACTGTCACGGCACCCCTCTCCTACGAAACCCTTGGGGCAGGCACAGGTGTATTTGCCGATACCCTCGGTGCATATTTCCCAAGAATTACACGGATTTGGATCGCATTCGTTGATATCTGAAATCATTAAAAAAATCTTGTGTGGGGTAATTGTGTGCAAAGTTGAAGTATTAACAACCGCGCAAAAAAAGTCATTACTTATCAATTAAAATGAAAATGAATCAAACTGCAAAAAATTACTAAATAATCGAAGAAGACGGTGGTGAAACAAAAAACGTCAAGATGAAAGACTATCTCCATAGTATAATAGGGGGAGGCAGCAGATCGCTCCAAACGCCAAGATGATAATGATGCCAATTTTAACCAGACTATTTGTAATTATCAGCGTCATAAAATTATTAGTGTGCTTCCATAAAAATAAGATTATGCCGACTATGCGATCACCATAAGCCAGGCATTAACAGCATCTGACGGTGATTGGTTGACGCGACTCTATGCAAGAACACAACGCCAGCGCACGCAACGGATCGTTGTTAGTGACGGTCCGCTCATACTGTCATCGACAATCAGTAGACGGCGTCGTGCCGTCAAGCGCTCCCAGGGGGCGGAGTTGAATTCGTCGTACGACGCCGTGAGTGCCCGACTTTAGTGGTTACACAAATTGTTGTCTTTCATTAAGCCTACAACATGATGATGAAAAATAATAAGTAGCTTGTTTTGGTGTGACGAACAAAAGCAAATCAAAGGTCGATACAAAAGTATGATATGCAGAAAACATTATTGACAAAAGAAATCCGAATAATCCTTGCATTGTGTCGAACATGTATTAAAACTCTGTCCCGATTATCACATTTCCATTGACAAAAAACCGTTGTATGCCCATATACAGTCATGATATGCCTATATATGCTCATGAGTGGTCATGACCATATTTAGGCATGTCATATGTTTTTGTCAAATCAAATTTGGTAGCCTGGATAGGGCTTCACACAAACTAAGTTCATCATCACAGATTTTAGTTTCCATAAAATTGCTACTCCGTTGGTACATCGTTTCACTACAATCGATTGCGTCGCTGTACCCGACGCAGTAGAAAGCCTCTTCGATTCGACCGACCAGTCAGCGTCTCCAATAGCTGCCGGCGATATTGTGTAGCGATTTTATGGAAACAATGATTTAACATACATGGTACGATAGTTACTTTTTAAATCACTTATAGAAATAGATTTACCTACCGATTTCACATGTTCGTCCCTCAAAGCCAAAAAGACACTCGCATGTGAAATCGTAGTCGAGTGTGATGCATATTCCACCGTTCTCACACGGCATACTATCACAGTTCACAGTTTCTACAACGAACGATACAACAGATTTAAATTACAGAATTCTATTATTATATCATTATAAATTTTGTTCTTGCTGTTGTGAAAACGTAATATTTTCATGTTGTATCCATGAGTTTACCAAATATTGGAACAACGTTACACTATACTCATTTGAATTGAATGAATAGTAATTTTCATTCATGGTTATGTATAGGCTAACTATAATTATCATAGACCTATTCATTAGTTATTTCCTGCAGCTTTATTTATACATCGCTGATGTGATATGTTTTGTATTTATCTGTACCTGCTTCATAGACAATGTTGTAACCTTTCCGCCTTACATTGAAGTCACTGTAAAAATAGAACCAGGCGTTGCCTCCTTCGATAGTAAATTGCGTATTTGTGAAATTACCCTCCAGAATAACCGCGTCACTATGGTTATAATAATATCCATTTCCATATTCCATATAGTCTTTGTAAATCTGAGAATATGAAGTAAAAAATAAAATATTAAACGAGGATTTGCAATGATTGCTGGATGTAAATATAGGTAATTCTAATAATAATAGTAGTTCAATATAATATGATAAACCGTCAGTGAGTCGACCTGCTCCCTCAATCGTTTTTGGAATTTTGACGAAATCGTCGCCAAATAACGTCATGACCGGGCTGCCATAACATCGACTGTTACTTCACAGTGGCGTACTAGGGGGTTGGGGAAGGAGCAATTCGATCAAAAAAATTCCTCCCACTCTCAAGTAAATAAAATCACCTCATATCATCACATTTGCCAGCTAACGCCCCTCCCCCCACCTTTAATCATCGAGCAACCCAACTTCATCTTCACGCCCCACCACTCCTCCTGGATACGCCACTGTTGTTTCACAATCTTAATTAAATTTAATTCACTCATTCAACACTTTATTTCGATAAATTTACCAGTGTATCAGCGAAACATCGTGTACGTTATTACGTTTTTGAATAGCTCTAATAATAGCATGATCAAAAAGAACCAAAGTCAAACTAGTTGCTAGACATCAAGATGAACATTTTCAATGATGCATATACTTATATCATCATTAAACAGTAACTGACTTACAATGTCGTAATACAATACATAGATATCATGAATGGTCTATTTTACAATATAGATA
>NW_022743068.1:82868-84792 GCF_011630105.1 Anneissia japonica | reverse complement strand
ATAAAAGAATAATGATAATAAATTTATATTAATGCTTGCGGTACACCACGTAGATAGTTATGAAAAGAACTGTTGTTGATTGAGAATGTCTCTACGTTTGATTGACTTACTTCAATCGATTCAGGAGAATAATATCTGCAGAAATTTCAAAAGAGGGAAATAATGAGGGTGAGTAATGAATTTCTTAAATTATCAAAAACATACCTCGGTTTCGAAAAACCGCACATAGAATGTAATTCTACGTGCATTGTGCACGCGCACGTAGTAATAGCACTCATGATCATTATCATAGACATCCGGGTAGTTAGGACTTGTAATAGACCCGGTATCTCCAAATTGGTTGTATCCACAGTTTTGACCTGTGTGAAAAAGGGCGAATTGCTGTATTAACGCATTTAATTAAAAGTTATATGTACAATGTTTTACATTTTATTAAAGATGCAAGACGTGTAACTCTTGTCTGACTGTGCGCATACTATTGAAATCCTTTATATTTATCCCGGTTGAATCAAGCACTTTGGATATTTTGGAGTATTTTTGGTGCGAATCACACTAAGGATTGTCTTTTGGTGTATCACGCAATTCACCCACAGAAAGTACACTAGTATTAGGAAGGTTTAAAGTCAGGCTCCGGAGAATTGGAAAAATATAATAAGCCTATCATTATTAATGAACATGCGCATACTTACGAGGAGGAATTGCCTTGCTACAGTTTCGTCCTTGCCATCTGAAGGTACACTGACAGGTATATGTACTACCTATCTGTCCACCAATACACGTTCCTCCATTTGCACATGGGGACTCTCCGTTTTGACAAACTTTAAAAAAAAAACCAAACATTTAAAGTATTAGATTAAACGCATTGCTATATACTGTGTTAAGTTGATAACTTGTTGAACTGACTATAACAGTCACAACAGACTGTTTCATACTAGTGCATCGTCCGGATCGAGTGACAGGTAGTTGTATAAATAAATCGTCATAATTAGTTATATAATGAGCAAGAAATAGAATTGAATTAAATTAAATAAATCTATGATAGAACACTTATAAAATGTATTTAATTAAAACTAAAACTATGATACCTATAAAAAGGAAATAACTAATGTAGGCCTATATAACGAAGTGATAATCAAAATCGAGTGAGTTGCTTTTGAGTTAATTTGAAAAATTGTACATCCAATAGTTATAGGCCTAGTTTTTTTTTTCATTAACAAAATAATACTATAACTGTACGTATGCCTACCTTGTGAATTTACGATACCAACAAAAACTATAATTATTGCAAAAGCAACTCTGTAAATATACGACATGGTAGGTAAACTCATGATTCCACAGTGACATGGAGCAAGATCATTGATGTACATAATACCAGATACTTAAAGACATGTATTGCAGCACCTATAGAATTTATATACATTTGCTCTATTAATCTAATAATCCAATCGTATTCATTAAACGATACGCATGATCTCCGTCAAAACAACAGATTTAATTGCTTCGAGTAAACAAATCGGAAATAACTAGAATGAAATGGTGTTGATAATATTATTTTGAATTCCTGGGCATCAATTTGGAGGTTGATAGATAACGTTTCAACGCATTTAAGTGGGTTAAATCGTCACATTTTACCTTGGCAATAAGCCTTTAAGATATAAATGCGTGACGTCGATTAGGCAAAATAAACAAACATAGTTTTTATGTCGCCATCACAGTTGATGGAAGTAGATTTAGGCTTGTTGTCTTAACATGTCTAAATATGGTCATGATGACAATACATCAAGACCATGTATAGGCACATCATGACTATATATGGTCATACAACAGTTTTTTTGTCAAAGAAAATTTATAAAGGTAGGTAATTTCAACTAACGTTAAATAGTATTTTTCAACGATTTTTATTTCGTGGATATGTTTTATCAGA
>NW_022743068.1:65368-77868 GCF_011630105.1 Anneissia japonica | reverse complement strand
ACTAGTCTTAACAGTAATCAAACAATAAGAAAACGGTAGCACTTTATAGACTAGTTGAAATATGTATTGTTGCTCCTCTTATCATTCACCTGAAGAAGTGTACTGTATACACGAAAGCTTGTGACAATACATATTTCAACAAGTCTATAAAGTGCTACCGTTTTCTTATTGTTTAATTAATTCTATAGTAAGAGAGGACATACAAACACATATACACAGACCCTAAATTAAAATATATATCAGCAAAAAAACCCCCAAAAACTGTCATCTCATTTTAATGTCGAATATGATAATTGTTTAGGCCATTTGACATCTTTTGAAATCATCGTACCCAGTTTTATTGTTTTTGCTGTTATATTTATCGTTATTTTATTATTATTATTATTATTACTATATTTATTATTATTGTTATTACCGTATTTTGCCATTGCTATTGTTATCATTGTTAATTATTATTATTATTATTATTATTATTATTATTATTATTATTATTATTATTATTATTATTATTATATTATTAAGCCTACTATTGTTAATATTTAATACGATTATTATTATTACTATTAATATTTAATACTATTATTATTACTATTATTAATATTAAATACTATTATTATTGTTACTATTATTACTATTATTAATGTCATTATTAATGTCATTATTATTATTATTATTATTATTATTATTATTATTATTATTATTATTCTGAAACCAGCCTTTGGGCTTAAAGGGTCATCCTCTGCGTTCCATGATTGATTTCTATAAGGCTACGGTCACACTAGAGTGTCAAGCCTGGCCTGACTCACCGCGGGTGAGATTTTCGTAATGTGACCGCATCTGCACCGACTCGCGCCTGGCGTGACCTCGATCTCAATCTACCTATCTCGAACCCGGCTCAGCACCCATATTGACCCAGGATTTACCCTGGCGTGACCGAGATTTCCTCGTCGGCTGTCGACCAATCACAGTCGATGAAGCCGTTGCGTTTAGAAGTTCTTGAATAAAAAACCCGCGAGTTCTTCATGTGTGTTCAATCAAGACGCAATCATTACTTTTCATAAAAGTTAATTCAAATTTTAATTAATAATAATGCGATTGATTTGGAGCGACCAGGAAACTGATGACCTGGTAGATTTGTGGGGCCAACCCGAGCTGAGAGACCGGATAGAAAATAAAAAAACAAACAACAAAACGGGAATTTTTGGCGTGCTTGCTGACAGATTAGCCAGTCTCGGACATGAGAAGAGAACGACGGCCCAAATTCAAACAAAAGTGAAGGCATTGTTAGCGAGCCCAATACAATCTGATAAAAGATCAGTTGAAGAAGAGTGGTTCGGGCACGTCTGATGTAAAATCTTTGATTGCGATCTACCCAATCACACGCGTATATCGAATCCCGTGAAACAGAGTTGGCCAAACTCTCTCTTTACTTTATTACGGCTCTGCTGTTTTGACTTTCATAATTTAGAAGTCAATCCAACTAGTGTGACCGACCCAGAATTTCGAGCCTGGCTTGAAATCTCACCCGCGGTGAGTCAAGCCAGGCTTGAGACGCTAGTGTGACCGTAGCCTAAGGAGGGTGGATTTATGACGTTTTTCTAATCTCTTTTTTTTTTCCATGGAAAGCAATAAATATTACTTATACTAAAGAATCAAGGTTATGTTTACATCTTATTACATAAATATAATGTTTCCTGTACATTTTCTTGCTTAATTATTTGAAAATAGAATCGACTAGAAGTATTTTTTTTAATGTTATTAAAACCGATTTAAGAATGTAAATCTATTGTTGTTCCTATGCTTTTTTGAATGTCATTCATCATCATCATTATTATCGTCATCATCTGTTTTCTTCCTACAGACAGGTTCACAGCAGTTAATTCCTGTAATTTCTCTTTTATATGATTTACGTTTCATGATAGCAGCTTTCATGTGTTGTCTTCAGGTCATCTAAAAAACATTACTCTCCTCCTCGAGGCCGCTTTCCTTCTATTCTTCCTTCAGTTATATCTCTCAAAAGACCATCTCCTCTAAGTATGTATCCGATCCATTATTTCTTTCTGTCTTTATCATTGCTTATACAGTAGGCCTATTTAATGTATTTAAACAATTATTAAATTATACTTTTAACCCACTGATACAACACTCTTGCAGGGCACACCACACGAAATAACATGATACTCAATAATATCTCTCAAAAGACCATCACCTAAGTAATTCAAAACATCGAAATCACAAAGAAAAAAACAAACCCCCATTCCCACCCCCAAGCACACCAAACAGTTCAGCAATGACAAAAGAAAATAGAAATTCAAAACATCAATCACAAGATAGGACAGACCCCCCCCCCCCCACAAGCACAGCGAAGCAGATCAACAATTAACCATCGCCAACAACAAAAAGGAAAAACGCCTGGCCCTCCATGGATGTTATCAGACTACAGATTAAGGTTGCAAGTGTGATTTGAGGTTTTTCTTAAAAGCAGCTAAAGTTGGTGATTCACGAATTGTGATAGGCAAAGTGTTCCATAATTTGGGTCCACATTTAGAAAAAAGACCTATCACCAGCGGCAGTAATTGTACGTGGAATGTAAAGCATGGTATCATCCATGAGGATCTAAGACCAGTTCTACGAGATTCATATTTTTTAAATTAGATTTCTAAGATAAATAGGCGAAGGTTATTTCGTGTATTCAGCAATAATTAGGTAGTTTTCGCCGCACGACGTTAGCCTTATCGTTAACGGATGACGTTACAATGTATTCATCTTGCGTTGCGGAGTACCTTAATTGCAGGATTTACGTGCTCGACGTACGTTACGGGTTTACGTAACTTATGCACATGCGTATTTGGATTTGTTTTGCAAAATGGGCGGAGCTATCGCGTTGCACGTTGGGAACTAACGTTAAAGTTAATGTTAACGTCGCGCAGCGAAAACTACATAATATCCAAGTGGCGGGGCTTAGTGGAAAGGACCATTAAATAATGAATTACATTTTGCAGTACTTGTTTTGCACACAGACAGTATATCAGACATTACATCTTTAAGTCAGTACTTATTACTAATCCTAAGTGCCATCCAACTGTTACTGACGCATGATGATAACGATCATTTAAACAGAATAATATATTGAACATTGCGAGTTACTCTAGACTACAAGGTACCATATTAACGTTAAATGAATCACGGGCGCTGGCGAATTAAAATGTAGGGCGATTAATGATTATAGATGAGTAAATGGCTACACATCTAGATGTGTATAAGAGACAGTATATATATGCTCCAAAGTGAAATAAATAAATGAATAGACGACAACGACAACTAATATGTGAGTCGATAGCTTAATTTTAATTTGTTATCACACAATATCGAAAAGAACAACAAAAAACTACATTATATTTTTCTTTTAGAGTCAATATTTGCAGAGGGCATATTTATTGCATTGTATATTGATAATTCACTTGTACGTTATTATAACATGCAATGTTTTCGAATTACACAGAATAGGGTCACGCAAATACATTCTCTTTTCTTGCGTCATAGTTTGTGACATATGACATCATTAATATTGTGCTTAATTTCATGTTCAACCGGTTGCCGTATGATAACAGTGAAGTCCATTTCCTTTATTTCCTGAAATAGAAGTAAGACTGTGTGGATAACAAGACATTTCATGAGGCGAGTGTTATTACAAATCATAAATAAATTGAGATCTTTATTCACTCATAACAACAGGGTATTCCAAAGTGTGAATTAAACTTTATAGCTGACCTAATCGAACGGAATAAAGATAGCTAGAAATGCGCGCATGTCCCACAAAACACAGGTTTAGACTAGGCTTATGCTGTCGTTTCGTGGAAACCTTAATATCGAAAAGTCGGGCTTAGCGGGATAGTCTATTGATAGAGTTACGTAGTAAAATGTCAAACGACATTACTTAAGGAAAATTTGATTATTATCTCTACATCAATTTAAATTAGTGGCGTAGAACTTACCTATGAGTTCTCGTCTAATGCCAGGGGCCCCCGGGGCTAGCCTTTAAGACCCTGGATATCAAATCGGTACTGCTAAGCCCGGACACACATTGCGTCGTACGACTGTAGGGCAACGAATTCAACTCCGCACTCTGTGGGCGCTACAGACGACGCGATGCCGTCTGCTGACTGTCGGTGGCATTTTGAACAGATCGTCATTAAAAACGATCCGTTGCGCGCACGTTGTGTCATTGCGTTCACCATAGAATCGTGTCGACCGACGACCATCAGTGTGCCCGGCTTAAGGAGCAGAAAAAAGGTACCGGTGCCTGAAATATTGAATACAACAAATATTTATACAGAAAGCCACTTAATAAACCTACCTGAACATTACAGTCTAATTACCACCAACAAATGGGAACGGGGCGCCACACTGCCCGCTATGTTTACGACGAAGTTGTTCATTTGAGTCTAAACATTTTCTTTTGCACAAATCGCACATCGAAATATAAGTATTTCCATCTGTTCCGCAAACCGCCATGTTGTATGAAAACCAATCATCGAAACCAGTCAACTGAAGTACATTCTTAGTAAGGCGGAGTTGTGCGTCTTCCTCCTGGCAGTCAAAACAGACTATCTTGGCTATAGAATATAATGTAGAGATAACATATATAAATCGATTTTAAGGCAAATCAAGAAATATCAATTAGAATAATTAAATAAAGAGAAAAAAATTGATACGTAAAGCCGGGCACTCACTGAAGACATTCAGAGAAATCCTAGTCCTACACATATACAGTAGTACATTTGGTATTAGATTATTAGATTATAAAAATCATTTACAAGAAGAATGTGTTACATTCCTTTGTGACAAAGATATAATTTTGTCAACGGGTAGAAATTTGTTACATAATAAACAACCTTTACATCATATTTGCTGGAAATGTCATCGATTAAAAGATCGTTGAAATAATACAACTTACTATCAATTGTGCATTCACCATCATATGCAAAATCAAGACACACATCTTCGTCCCCAGCCTTCATCAGATCGCAAGGATTGTTGTACGTGCGGTTATTGGTACCACAGACCGGTCTATATGTGCGTGGACACTTTATTTCAGTTGGATTTGGTTCGACAGACTTTTCCATTTTATTCGCTGCCCTTCGTCTGGGATCGCGCATTAGATCAAACACGGAATCGGGCATTTGTTTACCCATAGGAACCACATTATCATTTTCACTGGAGGCTTCGATATCACGCTTATAACGAAATGGGCGTGGTCGATTGCCTCCCTGTCCGGGTCTATTTCTCTCGTTCGCATTTCTGGGACGAGGTGGCCTTACTGGTGTGTTGTCTGGCCTGCTATTAAGTGGAATGCTTGGTCGAGTTGATGGGTTGTTAAAATTTGGAGATCCTGCGGACGTTGGTTGGACATTCCCGGTCCCTACCGATGGTGCGCCTTGCCATGAGTTAAAGTTATACCAGCTATACCAATCGTACCAGCTGTCTCTGCTACCAGTCCAACCGGTTGGTACCGTACTCCATGAGGTGTCGACCCATCCTGCTGGCATCGACGTCCAACTGTTGTCGACCCAACCTGTTGTTGGCCAAGTGTTCCATCCAACCCTACCGCCACTTGGATAAGAATACCAACTTGATTCTGTACAATTAGAGAAAATAATTGAATCGAAATTAATTGTTTTTACGCTGCTAACTTTCAATGCGACTGGGTATGTTTGTAAGGCGGACCTATTTGCTTATGATAACTAACATTAGGCCTTCCACAATTATTGAAAATTCCTCAAACCCCCTTAAAGGATGCATAGGCCTATGTTTATTTATCTTTTAAGTGTAACAAACTAACACAAATTATGAATGAGATTTAAAAATAGTTGCAATGATAAACACTTCAAAGGGAAATGAACTCCAGTACACTGCGGCCCGCAGCCATTTAAAGAGAGAGGATTTTTTTTTTTCAATCATATGAAAATACAAAGCAGTGAACAGTTTATTGCACAGTTTATTTTCAAATCTTTTCCCCCTTTAAGATTGATCTGACGTAGTGGAATGTACTAGGAGCATTTTGCATTATGGCAACATTGCACGAACGTAGCACAGCTTTGGAAAAGATACACATGGGTACTAAACAATTTACATTACACACAAGAAAAGAAAAAGTTACAACAAGGAGAAAAAAGTATAATTATACAGCCAATGATCTGACTAGGGAAAAGCGGGCACAGCCACCCGCCACCCGCCACCCCCTCCCCCGCTCCAACTAAGACCATGTTTGGTAAAAGAGAACTGATCCCCAGTCAATGGCTCCAACCAGGCACCGCTGCAAAGGAAGACCGGCCAAATCCGGCGGCCTCCAATTCCAGCAATTCCCTATCGAAGGGGTCCCAACAGGGGGAGACCTGCAATCCCACCTCTCCGGGTAAAATCACTGACTGTATTCAATAAATGATACTATTTACAAAGGACCCCAGTTCAATAAGTTGTAATGTATGTTTCAAATATTATCTTCCTAATAATATATTAATATATTATATATATTTATATATATATAAATATATATATATTATTATTATTATTATTATTATTATTATTATTATTATTATTATTATTATATAGATTTTCTAATTTCAGAGCATCAAAATATGTTGTATATAATAGATATTATTATACCCTAAAATTTGAAAACCAAGGTAACATAACACAGCAAAGAATTTGCACAAAACAACATACAAAATTGAAATATATAAAAGAATTGATCTCAACACTAATTAAAGCCCTTACTCAGGTAAACACCCATCAACTATATATAGGTATTATTGAATCATAGGATTTCGTTCAAACTTTAAATCTATAAATTGATTTCCTGTTTTGATTGTTGAGAATATTTTTTTAAATGAAAACATAGTAAACAATTTTATTTAAACCAAAAAACTTACGCCTGAACCACCTTCGATTCCATTGGCCAGATGCATGTTTAGCAAAACATGACAAAATCAAGATACACACCAACAGTTTCATTTTCTTAGCTATAAAGCAAGACAGAAAAATAAATTAATTCGTTATCTCTGGAGAGTTTGTTTGGTAATCAGAGCAAAAAGTTCGTCAAAGTTGCCTATAGCGAGTTATCATTTCCGGTAACAATGTTTAAACTGTAGTTTAAAGGTTGAAATAGACATGTTTACAATAAGATGCTTAAAACCAGGCTCCCGAGAAAAAAAAAATAATATTGACATGTACAATTACATATTCTAAGACACTGAAGGGCTTTATTTAAAGAATTGTTTGGAAAAGGTTAAGATTGGCCTATACATTTCTGAAATAAAATACTGGGGGAAAAGGGCTTGTATCTTATTATTCTTTCCCATTTCTTTTCGATGTCTTAAAATATGTTTGTACAACACATCAATGTTTCACCTCCGGGCCCTAACGAAGTATTAATAGGTCTACATATAAAATGTAATTATAAAGATATTCATATCTACATACATTTACAAATATCATTGACGGGAGCCATACTTATATCATTTGACCATGTTGTATAAATATTTTTGTAAACAGCAATTTTAATAAAGATAAAAAAATGTATTTAAAAATATAATCGGTATGCCAAACTGAATTATCCAGATATCGTTGAATCGAAGCTAGGTACAACATAATTTTAGGTCTACTGTATAATGTATGTGATGAACTACATACATATATAATATAATAACTACAATATATATAATATTTCAAATGAAATCGGTTTACCTTTAATACAGGAATCCTTCGTTTTTGCGATTTACAAAGCAGACGATTGACAGACTGATTCTTTGTTATGAATTCTTGCAAGTAATTGACGTTTGGTCCAATGAGATTGTAGTTTTATACCACATTTTATTTTTTTGTTGTTGACGTTTTCCGGCTATTGTTTGCTATCTACACCCAATTAGGTGAATTTGTTGGGGGAATTACTTAATACATCTCTTATTGCCTCTTCAGTTATTTCTCAACTTCAGAAACTTATTTTGGATTTCCTTGCACTTCCTGCTACCAGATATGGTTATAATGTTTAGTCAATAATTACCTGCAGGTGTCAAGTCGTATCGCCAGAGATTTCATTAAACTATGTTCACATATACTAGATATACATGCAATGATAGGTGGGGTCAGGAGAACAAGTTGGACCGCGGGGTTAAGGATACAACATGTGTATAAATGACTATTGGAAAATAATTAAATAGCGGGATCTCCAAGTTTCGGCATATTTTTTTTTCTTTAAAAAGATGTTTTTGTTAGGCAAATTATCAACAAATTCAAGTTACGTAAAATATATTATAGTTTGGTAGTTGGTTCGCAATCCCATTTTTAAATTTATAGACTATAAACAAAATATGTATTTTATTTACCTCTGATATCAACCAGAATACTTCATAATCATCATCATCATCATCACCACCATGTGCTTATGTAGGCTTAGTATTTGCGAGTTTGTTCCCTGTATTATTTCTGTCGGACCCACTTGTAATATCGGGAAAAGCATTAGCTTGGATTTGAACGCGGCAACGGATACGGAGATTTTCTTTTGAAATGCGCACATAACAGTAGGCCTATGTACTACCAAATTTATTCTCTTAATATTTAAAATATTGTATTTCGTTGCATATAAAAAAACAGTGATGTTCAATCATATATCACTATATCATATTTTGAACGGAAAAGACGTCTAGACGCGACGGAAAGTCTGTGGTGACATCAACTACGGGTGGCTGTAAGGACTCTCGAGTTACACCTCTTAATTCTCCAAAGAACTTGGCAAATTACAAGCAAAGTAAAAACACACACACGCGCTGGCACAAGCGCCACAGGGATTGCTTCTTGATAGATTTGAATGTATGCTTCTAAATGTTTAAAGAGTTAGATTGTTCGATTATGTTTGCGTTAAAGTGGAATTAAACGACTAACACGCGATACTAATATGAAACTTTCTTTGAAGCAGACCTATAGTCAGTTTGAGATAGTTCATCTTGATATTCTATGTAGTGTAAAATAATGATAAGAAATTATTCAATTCATGTTTATGATAACACTTGTAGGACTTAGTAAAACCACGTCCACATAATTTAGGTAAGATGTACTATATAATTAATTTTTTTTTGTGTGAATCATCAAATAACGCTTCTTATTGTAGGCATACTAGGACTACTTACATTGTTTCTACGCACCGGAACACATACCTAAATTCTTTTGACCACCACTCCTAATTCGGCTTTATTTCTACTCCTCAGCTATACTCCTACCTATTAAGTGCTTGGAAGGTTTTGGCTTGTTAGAAAGTCAGATACTGACGTGTGAGTTGGTTGGTTTTACCGTGGTTTTACGGTACGGTATGCAATTAACCAAGTACGGTACACATTTTGGAAAAGCAAACGATTATTTCATTAATGCACCAACAAATGAACAAATTTAAAATCTTTGTACTCGATTCCAGAGATTTTGATATCATCTAAAGAAAAAAAATAACTTAATACATAACGTCACGGATGAATTATATACTGCACATGTGTATACACATCTGTATAGTGATCAGACACACACATCAATGTTAAAAGTCTATGTCAAAATCCATTAAATAATCTCTATACAATAAATAACACGTGGAACACGAATGATAAGCATACTACACTATCTGGTGTACCGATATTTTAATTAATATTTTATTATTGATACTCGGCATGCAAATCCTCAAGAAATATTTAAAATTTATTGATAGAAAACAATCTTGTGGGTTCACCATCATTCTATATACGATAAAAACAGTACTGAATATCTTGGCCTGTCAAACAAGATTAAACTAAACGTGATTTTGAATAATATATCGGCAATTATCACAATGCAATGTATGTTAAGTGGTTTATCCAATTGCACTCTAAAATATTGTTGACACATTAAATAACAGTGTGTATATAAAAAAACGTGGATAATCATTTGTCGATTTGCCTCTAATCCTGGCACGTGATCCAACAATCTCAGATCCAGAAAAAAATCTCTGTCCAGCTGCCAATATGACTCAATAATTGGCGAGAGTGTGTTTATTGTTAATGATAGCAAGTTCAACGAAGCAGAAAAAACGCATAACAAAAATTATATCGATGCAACGTATGTAAAATCAGCGGGAATTATAAAATCACTTGGGATTTTCCATTTAAAATTCGATGAACTTAATTTGGATCTTAATTATTCTAATTATAATTGCGAAAATCAGTAGAAACATTTCGGGGACATGTTTGCAAGTTGCAAACGTCTGAATTTAACATATTTTCAGGGTCTCAGACACAGTGAATCAAAATCTCTACAGGTCAGCTATTCGCATCTGATCCGCTCCAACACAGTAAATGCCAACACTAATTCAGTATACTGACAATGTGACGGGGCGAGATCAAGGGTCAGCTGTTTGAAATTTCATCCGTATTCTCTGAAAACGACATCATATTCTTTAAGTTTATTATATTTATCATATGTTGAATAACATATGATTGTCTGCGGTAACTTTAAAGTGTTGCAACTAGGTCCATGTTAAGATATAGGCCTATTATAATTTTATTAAATAATATTGGTTATTGTGATCGTAGCTGAGATTGCGTCGCAAGCTTCAGGTATTATACACGAAAGACCCTATTTAATTCATTACTATAAAAAGCCTGATCGATTTTGTATTAATTTTTTATATTGATTATGTTTAGTTTTATATGTTTATTTAATCTTTTATATACTTTTGCTACTTTTCTTTTTATCTTTTCTTTCTTCTTTATATTTTATTATTTCGCATTTTTGTCATCTTTAGGACTTCTTTCTTACATTTCTTTATTACCTCTTTCTTTCTTCTCTTTCATTTATCTTTAATTCTCTTTTCCTTATTCGTCTGTTTTACATTGTCATCAATATTATCATCATCATTATCCTTTCCACGTCATCAATATCATCTTCTTCATCCGCATTCTTCCTTCTTGACTCTTTATACTTTTTTAACGTCATCTTCTTTTCCATTTTTTTTTACTACTAACCATTTCGTTCAATTGCATATGTCTCATAGGTGCTGCTTTCTCTGATTCGAATTTACCATAAGAGAATATGATACCTAGCCTAACGTTTTAGTCAATCAATAACAAAATATGCGTTTGGTTTACCTAATGGGGATGTGGTTTGAAGAAATGTGCATTTATATTATGAAAAACATTTTTGCAGAAAAAAAAAAATTTACTGTACTAACCCAAGTCTAATGAAGATTCGAAAACTTCTTTTCTGAATAAAAGGATTATCTAGTTACATTGGGAAAGCATATTTAAGACGAGTAGGAAATCTCAACTTGACACCATCAGGCTTAATCTAATGCACAGGCCACATTTTAGGCCTACATCTTACGCATATTTATTAACGCCTTTTTAGTCCCAGTTCACCTCTAATGTAAACTAGCAACTGTATTTATAATTTTCCAGTGTGGTACCTAGGGGATCTGAGTCGTTTACCTAATCTTAATATTCCTCCCTAAAATTACTGAATCTAGTGGCGATCACATCATACATGCAAATCGCATCCTCTGGTTTATATATATGCACGCAACAAGGAAGGGGGCATAGTTTAGCTTACGTCATGCATATGCAATCTGCAATACTTTGTAGCTTGTTCATCCATATACTTGAATATTCATGAGTATACATACATTATTCTAATCATATTCTATTTATTTATATGTGCATCTATTACGTTAGTTTTGCGTTGTCATGTATCAGAAGGTATTTCTCAAAATAATGTGAATCCCCAGAAGAATAAGCATTCAGTACTCAATATGAGCCTGTATATACGCAGCGGCAAATGTAATGTACACGTAAGTTATAGCAAGGGACTTTATGTTTATCAATAGTTTTCATTGTGCCAACAAGTGCGGCAAAAGGTCTCCGCTATAAAAGATGTGTTTTTCATGAGCTAAGTTTAGTAGTTGATGAGAGCTTCATCTAGGATATTGTGAGTACATCGTAAAATACGGAAACTAAATAATTAAGCGATTGTTTTCTTCAAGAATTGAACGATTTAGCTGCAAGCTAGGACAGTTGATGATCATAGAAGAATTATCAAGGGAGTAAAGTATGCAACGGAAAGTTTTATCCTGTGCGGTAGTCCTACTGGTATGCGGTCTGATCAGTCTAGAGGTATCCGGGGATGATGGTACGTAAACTTTTATAATATTAGCACGAGGTAAGCCTAATATACATTAATAATTTGTGTTGATCCTTATAGATATACTCAATATAATTTATTTAAATATTGTAACATCTTTCTTAATGTTAGTTTACACTAATTAGCCATCTGTGTATCATCGAGGGTAGTCAACACGATTAACAATATGCGGCTGTGATTACTTTCATTTAGTGTATATCATTCACTGCCAATGAACTTTCGCAATATTCATATAATATTAGACTTTTGTTTGAGAGGTAACACTTTTCTCAGAAATATCCAATTAATGA
>NW_022743068.1:58223-64218 GCF_011630105.1 Anneissia japonica | reverse complement strand
TTATAAAAATACTATATTGATTGATTAGCTGATATCGCAACCATTGACTTATTGATTGATTGACTAATTGATATACAAAGTATGCGTTTTTCAGTTCAGTGTTTACTAAGTTGTTCTTGATTCGTATACTGATAAGACGTTTTTTAGTGAGGAATTATCTAGGTCCCTATCACTGAACTACGTGTTACGGAAATTTTTAAGTAAATAGGGGTCATTCTAAAATGTGGGTATGTGAGGTCGGAAATGTTTACCGATAAACATCAAAAACTATCAGAATGATGATACATTTAACATTTACATGCTAGAATGCATGCAGTAGCTTAAGACCCTTAGTCCGTGACGCCCCCAAAAGCTCTTCCATTGGGCTCATGGTGCAGGCGTCCCCTGGACTTCTGGTCTCATAAACACCCTCAACTAATCCAGACTACAGGCCTCACACCATATAGTTAATACTGAAGATAATATTGCAGTAATACAATAATGTATTTATGAATTTGTGTTTCATATCACGCAGGTCGACGTCGTGGGGGTAAGAGGAACAAAAGACGACAAAATCAAAGAGCGTCTGCAAACAACAGATACCGAAATTACAACATATATGATATCACATACGCAGACGAACCAGATGTTGGCGCGTACACAAATTTGGCGCAACTCAACAACAGAGCATGCCCAACTTCATGTAGAAATATATACAGACCAGTATGCGGTTCCGATTTAAAAACGTACAGAAATGGCTGCGAATTTCGAAGAGCTAGATGCATCGCAAACCAACCAAGATTTATCTATCTCAAAGAAAGTTGCCCATCATACATCACACGTAAGTACAATCTAATTCAATATAAATATATTTTGGAATGCTAAATTATAATCAATTTCCGGGCTCTACTGACGATTTGGAATTTTGGTTCTATAATAATTTTTTTTATACACGTCATCACTTGTTTGATCATGTTTTTGTCACGGAAATTTTTATATATTATAACAAGCCTCACGTTTGCACGTATTGGGATTATCACATACGAGGACAATCGGGAGTGAGGAAGAGATCATACAGTCCTGACAGTGAAGTAACAAAGATATCTGAGGCTCCTGGCTTCTTTGGGGCCTACAACCCTGGGGCTGTGTCTGGGTTGAGCTCAGTTGATCGTTTTTGACGTTTTAAGGGCGTAGTTTGATGTTTTTATTTCACGGAAATACTGCTGAATGCCCGATGCCCTTTAAGGTCCGCACCATTGGCTCTTAGCCAGTAAGAGTTCATAGCTATTACGACACTGCATAATAATCAATTAATGTTAACACTCATATCATGTATAATAAAATATACTCCACCAGAGTTTATTTGGTAATCTTGTTAGTCATAAGCAAGATACGACCATATCCATCAATTATCATTACACTGAACATTACCTATAAATAATATTAATACAAACACACTTGATAATCTCGATTTTTCGGGTTTGTTGTGATTTTTAATTTCTAAAGGAAAATATATCAAATAGTTGTCGGTTCTTAAGAAGGTGTTGTTATAAAAACATCTTTTATTTAAAAAAAAACCCGAATGATTGATTTAAATAATTTTTTAAGAGATAAATCCGTATGATTTCATCTCTAAACATGGGAAGTCAAAAACCTTTCTGATAATAACAACAAATCAATCAAATTTTATTTCTGGATATTAATTCCTTAATTGTTAAAATGTGTTATCAAAAACAGCTCTAAGATATACATAGTATCCGCAACGGTTCTACGCTAAATAAGATAAGTTGCAATACAACATATGCCTACTGTAATTGTTTGAGCCGTGAATTCTCAATGGAAACAGAAACTATTTCTTCTATCCTTTGAACCATCATATTTTACCTATTGATAACATATTTTATGGGAACATTCCAAACAAAAATAACAAAATATATGAAGTAGTTGTGACTACCGCAGGTCTATATTCAATGGCCCACCGCCGTAGTGATTTTATAACGGCGGTAGACTGTTATACATGAAATAATAATTTTTGTTTTCTATCTTAGGGTGTGATTTGAGACATTATTGTGAGCCAGGACGGACAGTGTGTGGTACTGACGGTGTAACGTACGCTTCGGTGTGCCAACTGAGCACGCTGAGGTGCGGCAATGGGGTTACCGTCGCACACAAAGGTGCATGCAACGCAGAGTTACAGAACGTGCAGAGAAACGGCGGCACAGGGGCGGCCCCAGTCGTCAATGCTCAGTCTTCTGAGTCTGAAGAAGATACGGCTGCACTTGGGAACGTTAGAGCTATTCAGCCAGATCTTGTAAGACCAAGAGCAACGAGACCTCCACGAGTTACGACAATATTTGTGGCACCAACAGTCGTCAGAGATAGTCGACGTAGGCCAAGACCTCGACCTAACGTCCCCCAGCCAGAGCCCAATCCCATGCCCCAGCCAGAGCCCAATCCCCAGCCAAGGCCTAGGCCCATGCCTAACATCCCACTGGCAACACAACCTCCAATTAGACCTTTGTTGACAGGTAAGGTATAAAAATTAGTTGTTCTTATGCATACATACTGTACATAAACCGACTTGAATCATAATTATCCACATATACATTCATTCACTTATTTTATATACATAATAAATATGTGAGAAAAACCTATGCCCCCATTGGGATTCGAACACAAGACCTTCCGATACCGTTCGGATACTCTACCAACTAAGCTATGAGGGCCAGGTGTATACACCTTTGGATTTTCCACAAAGACACATTCTTTCTCAAGGAATTACGTAATACGCAACGAATAATCACATCATTAACATCATCATTATAAGAACATTATAATAACGTTACAGTTTGGTGTTGAAAACGTTATTTTGTATAACCATAAATACGTACTTACAGCGTAATTTCACATCGTTTCAACGTTCTCAAACGTTGTGCGAACGATATTTCGACATACTTAACCACAACGTTCGCGAACGTTACAAGAACATTTTGTGTTTGTTAGCGATAACACAATTTTCGCTGTAATTTCTTTCTGGGTTACAAACTTCCGTGATCGAAGTATGACACTCGAATGCAACAGGTTGTAGGTATAATCCCCACCTGATGCAATTTTCCTACAACTGAAATTTTCTTGTTTAATGTGCTATGATCAATACGTTCATAGGCCTATAAAGTTTGTTTCTAGCATAGAATTTTTAAAAAGCCAGTAAAAATTAAATAAGCCGCCGTCTGAATTTATAAAGTATAAACCAAAATAGTAAATTAAAGTTGTTGTGTCCGACTGTAAACATAATATATGGAAACAAATTGGAAATTTATAGAAACAGTGTTTAAATATTGGAATAAATAACGTTGTAACCGTAGCAATCGCAACCTTTCAACTTAAAGTGTCTTCCTTCCGTGGCGCCAGAAATTTGCCAACAAACGGTCCAACGTGTCTAAGGGAGGGGTCTGAGCTAAGGGGCTGGTTAAGCCTCGGACAACGTCCAAGAATAAAAAAAAACTCACGGGGAGAGTTTTATAGCTTAGTATGGTCCAAAATGTGCTTTAGACCTCAAGGGATTGGCAGTCAAAATAACGTTATTTGGATAGGCAAATTATTATTTTTTAAGACTTTTGATCCGACGACCTAGTAGGACGACAGGGGGTCCAGACATGCTGTCCGATGGAGGGGATCTCGCCACCCCCGCTCGTGCCACCACTCCTTATCAGTTGTCTAAAATACTTCAAGTGGGCCTACAACCTATAACATCTCGCTATTAATGCGAGCGTCATACCCTTAGACTAAACTAATTCCTCCATTGTAGACCATGGAAGCACACAAGCTATCTCATCAAACAATCGACATACGCCCTCAATGAGGCTTAAGTAGTCGCTTTAGAAGTATTTAACAGAATTATTACTATAGAATAAATTGTATCGAATTAATATTTTCTGGATTGATCCTTTTCATGTTACATTTCATTGAACCAACCTTAATTGCTTCCAAAACGTGATGCTACTACATTATTATTTAATTCCGTTTATGCATGTGACGCAACAATTTGTTTTATGGTGCCCTGCAACGAAACTATCTTTTTTTCCTTTTTAGTACGATCAACGATAGGAAGAATCGGAAGAGTTACCAGAAGACCAATAATGACAGAGCGACCTGATCTGAGACCGACAAACGCCCCAATAGTGTACCCGCGACCTACAGCCCCGCAACCTACGGTCGTAGATAATGCGTGTGTAGAGACCTGCTCACTAGAATACGACCCAGTCTGCGGCACGGATGACGTTACATATCCCAGTGCATGTGTGCTAAGAGCAGTCGCTTGTCAAAAGAACATTGACCTAACAATATGGTACGGCGGTCCTTGTGTTGTCTCCACAACTCCAGATCCATTTTTGTATACTACTCCACGACCTCAACCGGGACCGGATCCGAACAGCGAAGTGAAATGTATTGAGGGCTGCCCGATCGAATACATCCCCGTGTGTGGCGTTGATGGTGTCACTTATCCATCTCCTTGCATTATTGAGTCAATGGCATGCCTCTACAAGAATCCGTTCTTGCAAATAGATTACCCAGGAGAGTGCAAAACACCAGCGACGATGGTCGGTCGACTACGTGTCAGAGACAACCCATGTGAGGACATGCGTTGCTCAGTTGACGAATACAAACCGGTATGCGGGTCGGACGGAAAGATATACGATTCTATTTGTGAACTCGATAAGCGGGCTTGCAGTCTACTTGACAATTCGCTGATGGATGTAGCGGTCAAAAATTGTGTTCCTAAGGTTAAGCTCTACATTGTCAACCGCAAATACACATTTAAATTGGCTTAATGGACTTGAGTTGAACAATGTTATTGACATTATGCATTTTTTGAAAAATAAAAATGAAAACGATATCGTGTGCGGTCAGGACTTTAATTTTTTACGGTTATTTGTAATATTATATAACGAAGTGGTTAATCTTTTGACATGCCGTAAATAATTAATATAGCGAATCTGAAGATTTACAGTTAATAATGCCTTATGAGTATCTGCGCTTAGGGCCTACTTATGGGGAGCAACGCTGCCTCGATGGTAAAATTGGTATATGGATTCGTATTGAAATTTTAAAGGGATTTAATCTGGATCTTTTTTATTTTCAGACGAAATTTAACACTGTGCCTTGAGGACGCTTGGTGGAGAATCTTTATTGTTATTAAGTTATGATCCACCAATGAACACTTTGGATCTGCGAAAAAATATCGGAACAATAAACACAGCTATTCTAAATCATGCCTAGTGGGGACCCGTTCAGTAGTTTTTCTTGTAATTTCGAACGTGATTTTTCAAAGATACGGGACCGGACTTAAGGATCATTAATAGGGAGTTTTGGGAATCCAGCGTAAACGAGTCACTTAATCAATTGACTCCGCCTACCCAAAAGTGAGCATGCGTAACATTCACATAACTTTTATAAAGCTGTATTTGGTATTCGAACCGAAATTCGGACCGCGTTACCTATGCACTAATCGGTTCGGTAGACTTTCCGATCCGAATATTCGTCTTCGGTGTAAATGCAGATTTACGCTATGTACACGACTAAAATAAAAATGGTGGTAGTAGAGTTCGAAAATAATTATTTCGCTCTTACTTGAGCTTTTTACTATACTATTATTGATTTCTTATAAAAGTGGGCAATACAGAATGTGTAACATATAGTGACCCATAACCGGAAGTTGTGTAACTAATAAAATAGCCGATAATATGAGCCGAGGTCACTCTGTTATCATGAATTGGGTTTTTTTTAAATATTTCATCAACCATCGTGATTCTGCTTATGGTATTAGAGCTTAATTTTAAATAAAATGTATCGTCGATGAATTAAGCTTGTTTTCTCGTCTTTCTTTCTATAGACTATAATTGTACTCGATTTGTTACCAAATTCGTTAAAATGCAATTTAACTTAATATCGATTGATCAATCGGCATTAATGTACAAATATATAAGATGGTTTAAATTTTGTTCTTTGTATGGAC
>NW_022743068.1:50649-58063 GCF_011630105.1 Anneissia japonica | reverse complement strand
ATGCCTTTATACAATATCTTTTCGAGATCCTGTGTTGTCGTTTAGAATTCCCACAACGAGGGCGTATTATATTTCCCGTTGCATTAAGATCTAGAGTTGTTCTACAACGCATGTGCAAGAGATTGTGAAACAAAATTACTAAAAAGTGTCATCAAAGTACTTTTCAATCCGTATCGAAACAAAATATCATAATCAACAAAATTAACTGGAATGAGTCACAATACAAAGATAAAATGTTAAGTGCATTATACGAGTTCTCGAAAAGAAAAATGTATTGTAGACAAACCTTCAAATTTAAAAAATAATTTAATAAAATAGTTTTCAATAAAAAAAAAACCAAATTGCTGCATGCGAGTTGGCTTTGATACAAATTATAGATGTAAGCAGACAGAGGATACAGTGCATTGATCTCGATTTGATTGGTTTAGGGAATAAGTACACCTATGAGAATAGTCTACACAAAAGTATTTTATACAATTAATATTTTAGTCGCGTCTTTGGGAACTCATTTTTTGGCAGATACATCAGTAACATTATAGGGCTATTCACGCAAACAAACTGGATAATTCTAGAAATTCAAAAACCAGGTCCATTCTGATTGAGATATATGGGTTAGCAGAAAAGTTAAGTAGAGTTTACGTATCGCATTTGGTCCTGGACTGAGAAAGCTTGGGTGCACAGCCACCCTGCAGTGGCGTGTCTGAAGAGGGGTTTGAGTGGGGGGGGGGGAGTAAGGCGGAACTCCTATCCCAAAAAAGCTCGCGCCAAATTTTCCCCCTCCCCCATTGAAAATGTCCGAAGCAAAAAAAAAAAACCACGCTCAATTGTTAAAATCACCTCTTATCACCACCTTAGTTTTCGGCTAGCGCCTCATCAATTATTTATCAGAGCCCCACCACCCCCCACCCCACCCCAACCTATAGTCACTTCCCCGATTATAAGACTCCTACATTCCCCACTGATTGGGCAGTACTATGAGAGACAATCCTGCTCCTTTTCCGAACGAACTTAAACACCGCTGACCTACTTTCACGGAACTAGACAACCGGACCGTAATGCGCTATAGGCCTAATCTCAGTTCAACACAGCTAGCTAGCGCTCTGTCATCGAGCCCTCCCACTTCTCCTTCGTTCCTCCATAATTCCGCCACCATTTCGATATAATCCTAAATAGCCATTGATTTAACAGGAAGGTCGCTTAATGGAATACAACGACCATGGTTCAGCCCACACGTTTCCACCAGTTTTAACCAAATTTGATATCTACCCATCTGCCAAATAATTACATGAAACCCACGCAATGATGGAAAACATTAAGTTCCTCGAACGACTAATATCCTATTGCGTGTTTCAACCTTTCTTTTAAAATTCAATACAAAATATAATTTTCTTTAAATTTAAAAGAAAATTACGTCAAATTTCCAAGTAATTAAAAAGGATAATAAAAGTAGGAATTATTTTATTCGTCATGCTTTCAAAAATATGTATGAATATAGTTTCCTAAGAAAACGAAGTACATAATTCAAAGCGGAACTGATGCACTGATATTCATAACCAATACAACCATCAAAACAGCTTAAAAAAAGTGTGGAGTTGTTTTTTATTGTAAGAGAAATTCAGGCATTTATGTAATTTCCATATTATTTGAAACGAGTATATGTTATCACAATCAAAAGCTCCACTCTTATATTGAACCGATTTATAAACAAATAGACCGATTTCGAATAAACGAAATGGTGTAAACCCTTAATTTTACTGTAAATGTGGAACTACTAGAACACATAATTACTGCCAAAATGTGTTAATTGGGTGATCATAAAGACTATTGTAAATGATACCAACCAGTTTAGAAAAAAAAGGAAAGCGTTTATTTCAAATGAGGGTCTGGAAATAGGGGCGTTTATTCGAGGGAGGTGTTTATTCAAAGCGGGCAGTTTATTCTAATAAATACTGCCTGTGTATTTGATTTGAGCTGAAACGGTACATAATATTCATAAGTCTAGTCCTAAACTGGCAGTCCGACGGGTAACTAAACAAACATGAGACTGATGATGGAAATAACGTTTAGTAAGCAAAAGCAATCACAGGGCAATATAGTCCTATACTGATTTAAAATTGAAGATTTTGCTTCTTTCTGAACGTGGTATATGCCTAGGCATACAGTCAAATTGGCAAAGCCCCCATGATTTCCATAATGACTAAAGCACGTTGATTGCCAGGATTCTGAGCAAGTGCATCGCTTACAGGAAACCACTGGCTCGGTGCCCAGACTGTGACTCACCAAGTCAGCTAGACTTCTCAACGTTTCCAGAACGGCGTCAACACAACAAACAAAATGATACAGTATTTTACAAGTGTGAACAGTAAGAATATCGTCTTCAATAACCATCATTACATTGTTATAAACAATAGCTTCCAGAAACGAAGATGGGGTGGCTATATATACTCGCTACTATGACATTATGTTGGCTGTCTATCGACGCAGATAGCTCGCAGGAGGTCTATGTAAGATATAAAGGTAAGAAATAATATAATTCACATTGAAATTTGGAAGATAAATATAACTTTTGTATCGTTTATCTGGCGAGTTGCGCATGTCCAATTAGTTAATTATTCGTTGATTTCTTTCTTTTTTTTAAAAATTTGCTTGACTGTACACCTACTGAATCTACATAAAATATCTCTTCCTTACTTGGGGAGTCACTATGGCAACGGGCTTTTCTGTTTTTTGCTACTCCCAAGACCGTGGCATAATGAAGAGGCTGGAGTCCCTTCCTAAGGTTTGTTCGGGCCGTACTACCATGGGACTGGGTCTAGGTGAACAGCCCAGTGGGGTTCTGGGGACCCCCACCTCCACTTCGGTGTTTTTCACGTGTTAATTAAAGACGTATTGTGTTGTTTTACATGTTCTTCATTAAAATACCCCACTCGGCCGATTCGAGCAAACTGTAAATACTGATGCGTATCCCAGGCCACTTATAATCGACTGAAAATCTTTATAAACATGTTTTGCAAGTTACCTTTTCATTTATTTCCATACAATCAGACTTATATTTTTTACCATTCATCAAAATAATAAACGAAAGAAAAACACTAAATCAATTGAAACGTAATTATACAAATGATATTGTGTATCTTTTCTTAGAACAAAATCTTGCAAATTTGCAAAGAGGAGGCCAGCTCTTGCAAAATAGCCTAAGCGAAGAAGAACCCAGAGCTGTATACTTTACCCGAAGACGCTGTGAAAGAATACGAAATGTCTGTGCCAGTAATAATATGATATATGACAACTACTGCGAATTTAAAGAAGTTAGAAGATTTGAAAGCATTAGGAAAGTCGAATGTACTACAGGTAAGACAGAAAGAACCATAGTTGTTGTATGGTATTTAAATCTATCAAAAGATGATGATTTATCTATAGCCTCGAAGGTCATATAACCAAGACTGTGTATAAGGTTTGTGTAGTAGAGTTGATCGTGGTTGTGAACAACCCTGTTTTGCCTAGATTTGAGCCCATGACCCTGAATTTGAAAAGCGAGCATTTTAACCATCGTACCACAGCTCCATAGGCCTACGTATAATGGCGAGTTTGAATAATACTCTTTAAAATGGTAGCATCTGTGACAAAAGGATCAAGAAAACTCTCTCATCCAATTACGGGGAAATTGCCATAGATATGAAGACACATTCTCTTGAGCGTGTCATTTTATTATTTTTACATTATGCCAATCATATCCATGTTTTTATCTATCCACATAATTGCCTAATTGTTCTTTGTTTACTTTTAAGTTCCCTTCGATAATTGTACAGGTAAGATTTAAAACAGTTTAAAGGAAACGTGAAAATGTTCAAATGTATACTAATGAGAAAAAAACCCTATAGTTAAACAAAATGTGTTTAGTCAATAAAAACCATCAACAAATTGATTAAGAAGCCTGATTAATCCTTTCTTTCATCGGTGAAAACGACATAATTAATTGGCTAAGCTACTTATACACATTCATGTGACTTCTAAATAAAAATTTTCTCTTCTAACACTCACATAGAAGATCAATTTAAAACGCAAAAGAATGTATACTACCGAGGGATATGATGAACATTTTACGCGATAATTTAGAAACTATATACATTTATATAAGATTGTAAACAAATGTTCTCTACACTCACAAAGAAGACAAATGAAAATGTAAAATAATAGAGTGTACTATAGAAGAGATATGATGAAATACTGGACTTAATTTTGCGCGATAATTTACAAAAGATGTGGGCCTGTGGCCAGACACCTTACACGTGACGTTAGTTGAGTCACTCTGACCGTCTTTCTCAACCCTGATCACTAATATGAAATTATTCTGATATAATAAAAATGCTAAATTTAAAGCCGTTTCTAATTATAGCATCTAATCTAATTACACAACCCACACTTGAGTTTAATTGCCTATCAACAATCTAATCTTCAAGAAATCCCTTATATTGATTGAGAAATATTAGGTAGACCTCACTACTAGGGGGTTTTTCGTATTTTGATATAAACATGCCTATGGGAGTACTCTTGTGTTGTGATAAAACGCTGTGTAAACACGATGAAAAGGTGTTATATAAATGGCAATTATTTATCAAAATTAATTATGAATACAAGGTAAATTCCTTAAAATTTACTCTTGTTATGTCCTAATAATATTATATTATAACATTAAATTATTAAAAGCCAGTGTTTCAAGAGCTTCTATATCGCCAACATTATGAAATAACAACAGAGAGTAACTTTAGAGTACTTGTCATTGGGAGAAGAGAAACTTATGTCATCACAAGCGAATTGTTTTATATTCAACTAATGCAAGTTATAGACAGATATAAGTATGTTTATATAATGTTTCAGACACAAAAGATAAGGAAAACAAAAGTATAGCGATTGAAGGATAAAGAATGATCTAACTGTCAACATGCCATCAATGTCTGGCTCAATCGTTAAAATAAATGTTGAATTTATATATCTATCTCTGAGTCATGTCTATAAAATTAAATGAATTTCCCTTGAAGCGTCAGCGTCTAACTTGGCCCGCTCTCGATTCGAAATCAATCGCCGTTTATGTAAACATTTTTATGACGCACGGAATAATATTATAAGGCCTTTACACAGAGTTGGATATTTTCGTAACTTCAATATCGCGAAATCGAAACAAGTTCAAAAGAATTTGGAAGTTACCAATTGTAAAGAAAAAAAAACATAGATCACAAACAAGGAATGAAGATGTGGAAAATGAAAATCCAGTATATGATGAGTTTCATGTGTAAGTCAGGAGTTAAATGCAATGTGTGAAATTCGAATTACCGCATGGTGATTCACAACATTATTTCGTCAATATAAGTAAACCTTTCACGCATCTTTCTAGTTCTGCAATCACTGTCAACACGAACTGTTCAGGGGCGGATCCAGAGATGTCCAAAAGGGGGGGGGGGCGAAATTTGGGGGGGGGGGGGGCGAAATTTGGGCCGATCGAAACAACAATGTCCTAGGGGGTCCGCGCATGTCCCCGCGAAATTTTTGTGTTCTAGACGCCGGAAAATAACATTTGAGGCGTTGTACGCTATCATTTTTTTCTTTTCTTTCTTTTTATCTTTTTTTTACTCCCAAAAAGAGGGGGGGCGGGGCCGGGGGCCGCCCCTGCTGTTCCGCTGAGTCCCACCTCTTTGATATTGATGCTATAGGTCTCACAAAACGACAGCATAAACAACCGTGAACAGGTTTTTTGTAATATGTGGGTCGAGCACGTAATCCTGGCCTTGTTCTGATAGGTCAGTAGTTATGTTTGATCAAAGAGTATAAATAGAACAAGAGAGCCAACAACGCTCATTGGGAGCGTAAAAAAACGATACGCTCTACGCAGCTAGTGTAGGACGCCAACTAACGCTTGTATATGTTTTATTACCCAGTACTGCACCTGTCTCTTATACACATCTAGATGTGTATAAGAGACAGGAGTTTATAGCGGGCGTACTTCTACCGCGCTGCGCAGCCCTGCACTGGGTAATAAAAAGAATATACAACCGTTAGTTGGCGTCCTACACAGGCATGACGTTTTTACGAACTGGACTTTGCTCTCTTGTTCTATTTATACTCTTTGGTTTGATTGACACTCCGGAAAGATCCATTATTATAGGGATATAAATTTTGGGAGAAATTATCATAAAATTCATTAGTTATGATACGATCTTTTTCCAACCATAACAATTTCCTTATGAAATCCCAACGTCTGTTGCACTGCGATATTAGAAACGATAATAATGTTGACATGTACAGCACTGATGTCCTCAGGTGACAACAAACACCTTAAAACAATCATCACTAAAATGCATGCACACACTGTGACAGCCGACGTAACCATCTCTGTCATCACTTGCCGTCGCACGCGCCTGTCGCATCCATAAAATTCCGTCGGCCAACAGAATCGCAGTGTGTGCCTAACTAGACGGAAAAAACGAAAAACGAAGAAAGATGTTTTTCCCCAATATACTGTTATTTTTTTTTTTATATATATATCACAGGCCTATCATTTTTTAAATATTTTTGTCAGAAATAAAAAAAGAACAAACCTAAATAGGAACCATGCAATTACAAATTACAAGAGTAAAACATATAAATATTAAACTCGGAAAGATATCATTTGGCATCAACACATAGCCTATACATACATTACATAGATACGCATTTCTTCAAAAGTAAACGAGACTTACCAGCTTACTGAACTTCGGTCTGTACGCAAATGCGCCTTCATTTCGTTACGTTATTCATGCTTCGTTGAAATCACAGCAGCTGATAAAGTGAAAAGTAAAGTTTAATGTTGCTCTATCATTATCATTAATTTGGAACAGCACATCAACCATTCATAACACCAAACAACAAATTAAGGCCACTAAGGTTTACCGGTCACGTCAGAATCTAAGCCGTGGAAGGGGTTCTACGGTCTAATTATTAGCATAAAAACCGATTTAAACCTATACTAGTCACGCGGCCTAAAACCGGTGAGTACAGTTAATAAGGCATACTTGAACATCAGGTAGATGGGCGGCCCTTTGACCTAAAGGTGTGAGACCTTCAGGATTAGATTATATGCCGCTGACCGGGATGAAGGAGGACATGAACTCAGCCATTTATCTACCAATGCAAGAAGCAATAATGCTATGCTACTGTAGTACAAGGAACACAAGCGGAAGGGTGACGTAAGAATTTCTTTAAAAATCACCGAAGCATGAATTACATCATGAAAACAAGACGTCAATTGCGTAGACAAGGCTACCGAAGCTATCAGTCGAAACGTAGGGCCTAACTAGAAAGTTCAGTTCCGATTGTCGGATCGGAAAGCCTACCGAACCGATCAGAAAATTGAATCAGTGTGAGTGTAAGAATACGGGCT
>NW_022743068.1:44429-50528 GCF_011630105.1 Anneissia japonica | reverse complement strand
AGGCACTCTTCCACCTCCAGTAAATCGTCCTATTCGGCCTCGGCCTACCACTAAACCTAAAACACCTAAACCGTTACCAGAAGGCGAGGAAGGACGTATAAACCTTAAAAACAAGGTAGCACCTCAACCAGACCTTACGACTAAACCTGCGGTAGAATTGACAAAACCTGTGGTAAAATTGACGACTAAAGCGGTTGAAAACTGCTCCGAAGTTTGTCCACTGATTTTTGAGCCAGTGTGCGCCACTGATGGTAAGGATTACCCAAATCTCTGTGTCTTTGAGGCGAGTAAATGTACTGGCAACACCGACAAATCGGTAACGGTTGACTACTATGGCTTATGCGAAGACAGTCCCACCACCCCTCCAGTCGGTAATCTGGATAGTACGTCATCATACAGATATTGTCCAGAGGATGTCTGTGAAGATACCCCCAACTATGTCTGCGGAACGGATGGAAAAACGTACCTCAACAAATGCTCATTGTTAAAGGTAGCGTGCGCCGGTGGCAATTCAAGTAATCTGGATATTGAATACGAAGGTGAATGCAGAAGCTTGGACGTTACAGTTTCACCCGAAGGAGAGGGAAATACAACCATGGAACCACTGCCAACACCAAAGAGATCACAGGAGATGACTACAGCTGACCCATGCGCGAATCCTACGTGTGAGGTGGTCTGGCAACCTGTGTGTGCAAACGACGGAAAAACGTACCCATCACAATGTGTCGTGGACAATATCAATCTATGTAGCGGTATCACAATAACAGTGTTGTACAATGGCGAATGCGTCAAATCCACGACCGCTTCCAAATGCCCAACATGCCCGCCTTTGCAGCTGGATCCCGTGTGTGGTACAGACAACATCAGCTACCCTTCCAGATGCATCATTCAAAAATATAACTGCGAAAGTAATATGGATATTGAAGTGGCTTATGAGGGTGAATGCCTGCGAGGCGACATCTAAATCAACTACGATCTATTATACTTTCGTCGTATTGTCGTTTTCTCTACAACCAGTGAACTGTGTATAAACTGTGGTTTACAATATTCTAATGATGCCTAAATGCGTAATATAGATTAAACAAATAGTCGTAAACGGATTTCCGACTTCGTCAAAGAGAACCTGCAGATAATAAGTCAAGAAAGATAGAACGATGTATATATTATTTTTCTCTGGTGAGAACATCCAGCAGATTTTTTTTCTCATTGGAGTTAGGTGTGTTTACATGTATTGAAGTACTGTAATATTATAAAATAATATAAATCTCAAATTCGCTCAAGATTTCTTATTATTATGATGCTCACACTGGATAGATCAAACATAAATGTAAGCCCTATGGAAGAAGAGGGTGTTTTACATGCATGAAATGGGCCGGGAGGGATTTGTTGTGCCTGGAATTTGCCAAATCCAATTCTGTTCCCTACTGAATTCAAGAAGGCATGTTGAATTCAATGAACATTTTTGTGACCAAAGTTGTATCCTTCCGCTAAAGGAAGGTTTATCTGTAGAGTAAAAACATCTTCAGCATAATTCTTTATCGACATCATCTTTGATTAAAAAAATATCAATAGTAATTATTTACCACCATTGATAAATATTATCATCATCGTCACCATCAACATTATCATTATTATTATCATCATCCTCAACATCATCATCGTCGTCATCATAATCTTCATCGTCGTCGTCATCATAATCTTCATCGTCGTCGTCATCATCGTATTCACCATTATCAGCGTTATACTCATAATAATCCCCAATAAAATACTGTAGTCAATCATCATCAATCATCATAATATCAAATCCATCACCATGAATCATTCTCATTATCATCGTCGTTAGTAGCAGCATGTACAAAGTCATTCGTCACCGCCACTATCATACATTACATTCAAATACAATTTATTCCGCCAAACAACCTCCAAGTAAAGCTGAGTTTTCATACAACCGCTATAGTGTTTTCACTGCAAATGTTATACCGCGCAGCTGTATCCAACGCTATCGGGAAGGCTCTCCGATTCGACCGACCAATCAGACGACTGACCAGGATTTAGAATGAAATAATTGTAATTATTTTAAAATATCTATGTTCAGCAAATAAACTACACTTTAACAATAATTTCTATTTGCTTTCAATAAATTTAATCGAGAAAAAATGTTTTCCCAACAAATTAGTAGACGTAAAGAAAACTGTTCCTACTGTATATTCTTTGCACAAACAATTAATTTGGCTGGAAGACAGTATACCGTAATGATTTTGTAGTAGGCATAAAACAGTCTGAAAATCAGGGAAAACTGCAGTGTTTCCATTGTTGTCTCATTTAAAGTTCATACCATACGTTTCAATGTACTAACTGAATGTTTGAGCGTTTTTATTTTCCAGGTTTACCAAGATTTTTCTCTTGTCCAAATAATAAATAAAATAATTTTTAATAAGTCTATTTTTACCTTTTTATTTTAATTTCTGCTTTGTTGAGTTGTACAATGCCTTCACGGCCTTGTTGAAAAACACCATTGCGGTAAACAAGTGTTTCCGTAGTTAAATAAAGTTTTTATTATTATTATTATAGGGCACTAACTGCGCTCGACGGCCGTCGGTCGATGTATGAAGAACGCAACGTCACGACACGCGCTCAACAGCATTTTTAATCCATTTAAGCCCATCGCACTGGACTTAATTTGGTCAAATTAACCGAGTCACTGTCTAAATTGACCAAAAAAATCCAATCTGAACGTCGGTTACAATTCCCTCAAGGTTAAATTAACCAAGCCGAATGGTTAATTTTACCGACCTTAGCCTGCCCAGTAAAACTTACCACGGTCTCGGTTAACTGGTCAAGAAGTCCAATCCGAACGTGCAACACGGTTAAAACTTCTTCCATGTTGACACCGCTCGAACAAAACCGGAAGTTGAAGTCACAAACTAGCGCCCTCAATAATATTTTTATACACAAGGTTAAATCTTGGTAAAACTAACCGCGTGAATAATCCAAGTGCGAACAATGGTGAAATGTACCCATGACTTTGGTTAAAGTTATCCTGGTTAAATTTACCATTTTTTAAATCCAGTGCGAACAAGGCTTTAGACTCGCCGACAATGAGCAGAAAGCGTCGCTTTAGAGAGCTCGATTCGCCGTACGACGCAGTGAGTGCCCTGGCTTAACTACTACTATAAGTGACGTGACCATATCAAGCAGAGCTTGAACACAAAATGGCACGTTTTAATATAAGCTTACACTAAACTTCTAATAAATAAATAAGTATAATAGGCCTATTATAAAGGTATAATAATTGGAACAGTTTGACAATGAGATACGGTAACTTAATGATTACCTGCAATAAAAAGTAAATGATTTTTAAACTTTTCTTGGACGATTTCTGAGCAGTATTTGCAAAGTTAATGGGAGAAATTTTCAGATTTTTTTTTTGTCGATGTATGAATATTGCATTATGACGTGATGAAGTACCACATATAAACCTAGTAAGCGTTATGTATCTTTGACCAATCCGAGATGTTCAAGCGAACATACCGCTATCACACACACGGACTTTACATTTTAGATGATGATGCAGTCTTCGTAGAATCACGTCGGTCGACGCCGATGCTTAAGTTTCATACAATGATACATCGTGTTACTAACTAGTAATTGGATCAACAATAAATAAATGTTTTCTAAACTCTACATCATCAGCATTACACGATCTGAACGCAATGTCGCGTCGTATGTGCGCCTTTATAATATAAAATGTTTACAGTGCACTAACACCTCTAATACGAGACCATTTTTTCCAAAGGACCCAATAACAATATTCAAACTAGCAACACAGATTGGGAGACCGAAACCCGAGACCGCCATGTTCTAGTCTCAAGGGTAGTCTCGAATTGGAGGACGAGCTATCATTGGATAATATAGTATAAAACGAATGAGGTAGATTCTCTTAATCAACCTGAGCGGATCCATGACATATATGAGGCGGCGCTCTCAGAACAAATAATCGGTTTCCCTTTCAAACTATATGGGTCCCGACCTAAAGTGTGGTCGTCAAAATATGTGTAGTGTCGCCTCACAGGAAGTTTATGTACAATAGAATATTTAGTAATCTAAACTAAGTGTTAATCAATTATTTTTGATAGGGTCACGAATTTTAATGACAATAACAGTAATAAATTATATTTGGTGTCCGACACAGGCAAGTGGATAATAATAATAGCTATAGTAATTTTTATAGCGCATCATGCCAAGAGAAGGCCTCAGTGTTGTTCTCTTCGCATTATTACCCAGTCGTTGAATCAACGCCTAATGTCTTGGTCGAGACCCAATGAGGTCGCCAAAATACTTTGTTAGCCAACCGAACGCGTCGTTTATGTACAAAGAAAATTAAGTCACTGGGCATAATATAGAATAAAATATTTTTGTACTCCATGCTTGTTCTGTCATTTTAAGTTATCTGATAGAATTTCTCATTTCAGTAAAAAGAGTCTGAGCTTTCTAAAGCTTCGCCCTCTGGACCCCCAACCCACCCCGAGAGTATGATGGCGACCTTTGGCTTACCAATTACCCCTACCATTAGGTACATCGAGCCCTGCTTGTCGATCAAATCCGGGCGCCATCAATGGGCTGAACATTGAAGTATCATTAAAAAGTGATGCCCCTTTACTTCCAAAGTAATTAAGGGGCATAACTTAACGTAACAGATAAAAATAATACATTTAAAAAAAAGTCGATGTTTACAACGAGTCCAGGTCTCTAACATATCTCAATACAATCAAATATTTTGATGTTACATCCTCCTTCTTTGTCTGATGATATACTGACTGATCCCTTAACCTTTTAGGCGTTTTCAATCGAAATATAAACAGTTTACATACAAAAACAAAATAGTTTAACGGATGGTGGGTCGCCAAGTTTGCTATGGTGAAAGCCATATCGAAGTTTGACTCACATAGGGCCTACTTTCTCCAACACACGGCGATGAACTAATCTAAGTACACTCCAAATACAACACAAACAGCAAAAATATTTGGTGAACAGAAGTTTGCACGACTAAATCTGTCTCGTTCGCTGTCGATTAAAAACGCACTCGATATTAAAAGATGTTGGTCGCGCGGGTGGCCTAAGTACACTTGCACAATCAATCGATACCTCTCGAACTTTTCGGCTTTTACTCGGTATTGAATGACATTAGTGAGCGTCTTCACCAGTCCCCCAGCTGTGTGCGGGTCGTATTTTTCACCATCTAAGTGGGTGTGTAAAGTATCATGAATTATCCTATCAACGACAGAACAGTTGAAAGCCACACGCGGTTCAGTTTGATAGGTCTGTACGAATTTAGGAGGGGCTGGAACAGGCACTTTCTTTTCACTCACAGCGTCTAATTTGTAACGCCACCACATTGATGTTGGAACATCTTTTCCAAAGTAAAGAGATAGTTTTCTCAGGTTTACATCGGTAGTATTGCGTCTACGTATAACAGCAGCTGATGCACTTCTCCATTGCGTTGGCTTTTGACTGGGCCTCCTAGTTGGATTGGTTTGTTGCACGGATGTCACAAGAAAGGCACCAAAATCGACGCCAGCCGGCGATTGGTCAGATATCTTAGTCTTCTTGTCTGGCGTCTCATCCTCATTAAATTCCATTAAATTCTTGTAACTCAGTCTAGCCACGCGCGCCATCGTCAGTTTTAGCAAAGTCGAGGCGCATTACTTAAGTATTACAGTCGGGTCTATATGAAACCTGTGTATGATAAGCCCTGTTGAGTTAACTACCGGACTCGTCTAATATCGCCAAGGCAACGGATGTTTACCGTTATAATATAGCGTTATCTACAATAAATGTTGACACACTGAATCCTATCTTCATTATTAGACTGCATTCTTGATAACACCTATTTACGCGCTATCATCGATTAAGTTTTGTCATAAAATGTAGCTCTTGACGGTAGATTGTACACCTGGTAGTAATATCTCCGAGATCAGACTTTGATCATAACAAGAACGAAAACAATAATCATAGTTAAAAGGAAGTCTATAATAAATAAAAGTACGAATATTATCATTATATACATACACACACATATATACATATACATACATATAC
>NW_022743068.1:42636-44040 GCF_011630105.1 Anneissia japonica | reverse complement strand
AGACGGACGAAGCAGTCTTCGTTTCAATAAATTTATTTCCAGACAGTAAAAAGCGAATGGCAAGTTTGATATCTACAAAATACATATATTTAAAAATGCGAACTTTGAGGTTGTTGTCCAAAATATACACATATAATAAGACCAACAAAGACACATAAACTAATAATTATATGACACGTTTTCGATTAATATATGCCAATTATTTCTCAAAATACCTTTAAAAATTTACTGAATAAAGGCCTGTTTATACTTCAACGATAACGATAAAAAGCTAAAAAGCAATTGTTCATATAGAAAATAAAAGAAATAAGAGAAGTTTGTACACTAGAACGATTCGATAACGGTTTATCAGTTATGCGATAACAACATATTTTGACAAATCAAATCAGATGACGTCATAATCGTGGAAAAACATTAAAATCGTAGTAGTAGCTACGATTTTATCGTTTTTCCATGATTATGGCGTCATCTGATTTTTTATTTTTTAAAATATTTTGTTATCGTATACACGATAAATCGTTATCGAATCGTCCTAGTCTAAAAACTTCTCTTATTTCATTTGTTTTCTATAAGAACAATCGCTTTTTAGCTTTTTTTTTTTTTATCGTTATCGTTATCGTTGAAGTATAAACAGGCCTTAAAAGATGTGAAATTATAAATGTATGAAATGTTCATTACAAATCCTCTAACAATACACAGTTCGTCGCCCTCTAATTCGAGACCCCCTCTAATTCGAGACCACTTTTTCAAAGAAATCGAACCCTGAGACCACACCAAATTTTCAGGTGCCAAAAGTGCTCTTGATTTAGAAGGTAAACTGTAAATATAACACAAAAGAACCAATGCTGTAATTTGGTAGATAAGCCTAGTAATTTAAAAACAAATAATGTTGATACAACCTATTCGAAAGAACATAAACTTTATAGTGTACTTTAAGTTTCTTTCTTGGAAAGACTAGTATATCTTTTATCTACAATTGCATATCTAAATATACTAAAGGAAACAAATCTCAGATTTATCCAATTATATACAAAAAAAAAATCTGGTGGATATATAAATTGCGCTTAACTCTATCAAAAAGGACAACAACATAATATTGATTCACATTCATAACACGAAAATAATGTACAATAATATTTTTTAAATATATAATTTTATAAGTTTGACACTAAAGTCATGGTGTATCCATACAAAATCAGACATGTGACATACAAAAATTAAAACGTACACAAGTGCACAAAAACAACACATTAGAGTGACAAGGTAGCATCTTCCCTCACAACGCTCCATTAAGCAAGTCAGAAGAGGTAGCTTCTAAATCCGCAATATGACAGGAGGGCGGAAAAATCTAGTATTATTATGTTTACCTTGTAAATTTGAACTTTGAACTCTAGTACATACAAT
>NW_022743068.1:35878-42569 GCF_011630105.1 Anneissia japonica | reverse complement strand
CGTTAAAATTTCCCCTTAGCGGCAGTATTTTCGCCTTAAGGTATTATTTCTAACCCTTTCCATTGTTATAGTTTCCCCTTATGGTAGTATATGTGTATAACCTCCTTTTGAAGGCACATGCATTTGTTTTTCTTTACACATTTTTTATATACACTCAAAACATACGTCAACCCTGTTCTGATTTTAAATCACACAATGTGTTTAAAAATCCCTGCTTTCTTGAACAACATTCAAGACACCTTGTAATAACCTAGCTAAAATGGGCTAGCCCCACTGAATTAAACATAATGCTATGATTTTCAAAGTACAATAAACTCAAAAATTCAGCTAGCTTTGAACTGTATATAATGTAGTACTTTTCAATAGGTAACTCCTCCAATCAGGAGAGGGGGAGGGAATGCATATTTCTAAAAAAGAGAGAAAAAAGATAGTAGACACGAAATTGTCATAGTTTTTGGAGACTTGCTCCTATGCACCACTTTCGAGATATGTTGAGATACGTCCACCCACGTCCACTTCCCACTTGTCAGGGATGTATATTTTGAATGATGTATGTATGTTTGTTGTGTTATGTTGCCGGTAGTACACTCGAGCAGCACAAGTGGGTGCGCCCTTGGAACTTATACCAACCCATGCAAAAGCGGACGAAAAAACTCGCACTTGGCATTATCAAGAAAGAGTGCTATCACAGTGCCATCGACGAGTTTATTAGACGCATCATCTTTAAAATTTCAAAAAAAGTATGTTCGTACACGTAAACTTGTTTGGGCACTCAGGAAGGAACCTTAAAAAAAGGTATGGCAGTCAGTGTGTTAATGCAAAGTTTTTAAATGGTTCATTCCAATTATAATTGTTTTTCATTCTTAATTGCGGTTATTTTCAAATAATTATATGAAATTTAAATTTTTACATTCATATATAATAAGTATATTCTTAACTGTTTACAGGTAGTGTGTTCCATCTTTGAAAGCCAATCAACAGTGTTTTGTTTTACTTTTAGTAATCCCATTAAGTTATTAATGAAACCTTATTTGTATATTTGTATATACAGTATTTGTCTTTGTATTCTCTTTGTAATTTGCTGTTTCTAGATTACAAAATAAAATTAGGAGGTCCCTTCACAATCTAAAACCAAAAAAATAATGAGGATGATTACGTAATATGTATCAATTACATACACTGTGTTAGGACAGACGATTCCATTCATTCTTTTTCTGCTAAACCTGGCACTAGCAGATTTATCTTGGTAAACATTCATGAATTAATCTGAAAAACCCATTTACCATATGCAGCCCTATGTTCAGATAATACTAGTGACCTAAGGCTGCTTTTAACAAAACCAAAAGTATGCTAGTCTACTAATAGCCTTTTTAATAGTAATAATACATTTTAACAAACTTGCTTTTAATAATAAAGTAACATAGTACTCACACCCGCCCCCACCCCTCCCGTACATGCACATCTACAAATATCTTCTTAAAAAATAAAGTCAGATTGTATAGGCTTTTAATATTACTAGAAAAGCATGGCTTCTTGGCTGGACATGCACCATGCTGGCAGTCATTGATCGCTGATTCCATAGCAAACCATGCCATTGACAATCAGCAGACAACGTTGCGTTGTCAAGTAACCATACAGAGTAGAGAGATGGATTGATCGGTCAATGATTCTACATTCGTCGTACGATGCAGTGTGGTGCTCGGATTTATAGAACAGATTAATGACACATCAATGGTAAAATAACTTTACAAAGAGCTTTCTCTATCAGTACAATATTCAACACTGGCATGATTACTAGTCGAAGGTTGTGAATCAATGGAAATATATCTGGGATACTGAACTTGGGTTTGCCAGTTGAATGTTTCCTCCTCACTGTGAGGATAATGCTGGATATCTTCTGCTCTTGGCCAATTCTCTTGAAAACGTGGCTGATGAATTCTACAGGGCAACCTAAAGATAATATTAAATAAAATTGTTGAGCCAATAAGACAAGATTGCATGTGTAGGGGCATCCTCTAAACATACACTAACCCACACAAAAAGTGGACAAGAAAACTCTCACTTGGCAAAGGCAATAAAAAGTACTGACCAACTGCCAAGCAATGAGTAAACTCATCCCATCCATCCACAAGGGGACATAAAATGTTTGCAGATGGTGCAGATAGTATACTATGCAAATACTATACTATACTATACTATGCAAATGAGAAAATAAAAATGGTGCAGATAGTACACTATGCAAATATACTATACAAATGTATGCAAATGAAAACAAAAATATAATGTATTCGTTCATATCATAGATATTATTTCAAATCTTTCTTAGGCCACCAAATACAGGCAAAATTATCTGAATACTTTAATACTACAACATTTACTCTTGGGTAAACTATGAATCATGAGTTTGTTGAAATTGTAAATGTATTTGGAACTGCAAGAGCTATGTAATCTAGTTTGTTACGCCTATACAATTATCTTGTGTAAATGACGAATGTTGTTCTACATCATAACAGTTGTTTTGTGTTTTATATGCAACTTTATGTATTTGATTGACAGTTAGTGCCTACAAAAAGAAAGTAGCTTTAAACGCCTATTCCTTAACACAGTATTTTTGTGATTATTATAGTGATGGTGCACTCCTTATAGTTAAGTGTAGCAAATTCGAGTTACAGCCAGAAAAAATAAACTCTTTGAAGATATTATGTTTATTTTACCTGCATGTTTCGTGGCAATGGTTGTACGGATATGTGGACGTCAAAACACCATTTGAATCAGGAGGATATTTACTGCTGCAACTTATGGGTTGCAGTGGTTGTCCGTTAGTGAACGAGATTGTTGTTTGTTCAGAAAAATGTTCACTTGAGCTTGGGGCAAGTGAGGAGCCAGTTGAAGTGCGTGATTTTAAGTCTTCCAGCATAAGTTTATCAAAAGATGAAACTTTTTTAAGCTCTGGAGAAGAAACAATTTGACATTTTATAAATTTTCTTAAATCTTACTAGTTTTTAAAAATAAATGAACTGTGAACTTGAAAGGAATTATCTATTTTAACAATAAATACAGTTGCTTTGTGTTTTAAAGTTGATAGAATAATATAATAATCATATGTGATTTAATGTATTTAATATGAAATGAAGACTAACCTGGATCATCAATATGAGGAGGACAGCACTTCTTTACATAAAAAAATACAAGTATGAGAAAAAGACCTGTCAAGCCACCTGCCAGTCCAACTACCGCATGCATCACAATACTCTCCTTTTCCAGGCCTAAAAAATCAAAATATAGTTATAGGCTGCACTGACAGGCTAGCATAGCCTGAGCCCCACCCTGACAATCAGAAAATGGTCTGGCGTCATGGATTGTCAGCCAACGGTCTCCTGTCAGTAGTGTGTGGCCAGATTACAGCAATCACATAACCACTGCCCAAAGTGATCATCAGCTAATTAACCACAGCCAAGTCACATATCACAACAATATGATAACAGGTAATGTTGTTTCTAATCAGTCAATATAATTCAAGTTTTCCAAATAGATATTCAACAAATTTTAACTTACATTTTCCATCTATTAATTGGTAGGAGGAAGGGCAGTTACATGTAAAACTGTTGTCCTTCACAGTGCAGTTTCCTGGGCGACATGGGTTATCAAAGCAATAGTTTCCTGGATATATCAATGGTAAAAATAAAGTAAACAGAATGACAAAAAAATGCCACCAATTAACAGATGCACTAATAATTCTATTTTTATATCTTTTACATATTCATTCTAAAAATTAAAATGAATAAATGTTTGATCATGTGTTCAATCTTTAACTAATATTTCATCCTATTAAACAAGTTACTTGCTCGCTTACTTAAATATATTGAAAAAGAAAGCAGAGCAAAATGAGATTATATTCTAGTTAATTCTGCAAAACACAATTATAACTGATCAAAGTTTAGTATGACAGTTTCTACAAATATTCTAGTCAATACTGCTGAAATGAGAAAAAACACAATAATAACTGAGGTACAGGTTTAGTATGATACATATCTCCCGTTAGACCCTGGTTTCCATAAAATCGCTATCCTTTGACTATAGTTTTCACTGCAATCGTTGCACTGTGACCAATCAGCATTGCTGAAACCTGTTAGCAGTAGTGTATAGCGATTTTATGGAAAACCAGCTTAATGCTCTGTCCACACAATTAAATTAAAATTTTGTTCGACAAAAAAATGTTATATGCCCAAATATAGTCATGATTTGCATATATATGGTCATGATGTGATGTCATCATGACCATATTTAGGCATTTCACATGTTTTTGTTAAATAAAATGTGATAGTCTGGATAGGGAGTGGCACTGTTTAAGTAGTGAGGAAAATTTGATTTTAAGACCGTGGGATTAAGACAAACATTATCCACCAAATTTCAATGTTGGTATAAAATATTAAGGACTAATTACTCACGGTTGCATGTATCATTTACAGCCTCATAACCAGGATAACAATCGCAAGAATGGCTGCTATTGGCAATAATGGTACACGTGCCATTTCCACACGGATTATTATAGCATGGATCAACTGAAGATTAAATAAAAATTGTTGAATAGTGTTATTGTGAGGGACAAAACACCATAATTTAAAAGGATGATTTTTTCAGTGATCTTGCAAAGTGTCTTAAGTCAAAATTAGGATGGTTTTGTCAGTGATTTCAAATGGTGAAACAAAGACAATTTACAGGGCTTTTATCGGTCTCATCACTTGCCAAGGTTGATTGCGTCCTTGCAAGGGGTACAGCCTAAGAGATTCCACAGGGTCAATCCCAGCAATACACAGGGATGTTGTCAGTGGCATTGCTTGCCAAGGGAGCACCCGCTAGCAGATTTATTAGAGCTGTTGCCAGTGACATAAAAGGAGAGATGCTGCAGCACAGCCTATAAAACTATTTTACTAGTATTAAGTGTCTGTGACACTGAAAAATGTTCTAATTACTTAAGAAAATTACTAGGTTGCAAGGGGTGAAAATTTGAAAATTATATTTCATTTAAATGTACAAAAACTTACTCAAGCAGGTATTTTCAACAAGACGGAATCTTTCAAAACATCGACAGTTATGGCCGGAATCTTCATTTCTCTCGCATATGCCTCTGTCCACGCCGCATGGAATATTGAAACATGGATCAGCTGAAACAAATATTTAAGGGAAACTATATGTATATTACTGTCATCTATTTGTTTCCTATTAAAGTTTTCAAAGAAGCAAATTATGATTTTATGCATGAATATTAGGTGAAACCCATAAAGTTTCTTTTGTTTTTGTCATCTACCTTCTATTTATTATTGTTGCTAAAATAGAATAATAAATAATGCTAAAGGGTCATTCATAATTATCAATATTTTCACAAGTGCACAAACAGTACTCTTTTTCAGTACCCACTCCATCCCCTGTGAAATTTTGCAATAACCATTCTCCAGTTTTCTATGACGTCAACTAAAGCTATGTACTTGGTTACTTAAAAATGAATATTATATCCATGGTTACACTATAATTTTACCATTATTTTACATTTTGCATGTTACTTTGAATCAACATTTTTATGCATGTAAAAGTGTAAAAATTTGTCTAAACTCTCTCCCTATATGTGATGCCTCTAAAATTTAGTTTTGGCCTTCCTGTTTACTTGTTTAGGCTGTTTAATCTAATTTCACCTAGCCTATTGTTTCTAATCATGCTTGCATGAAATTTTCACTTTATACTATCTGGCTTTTACTACCCTCACTCACTCGCCACTGAGGAAGGACTAGTGTTGTCCGAAAGCTCTGGTTCTATTTCTGGTTTTTGACTTACGTTTACTTTTTAGCCATTGCTTATCATTTTTGTATCTCTACCGAGATCCAGCCATTGTTTCCCACAATGGCTGGATTCAAAACAAACGGCCCTTTTCAGAGCAACCATAAGTAAAAAGACTATAACAATAAACTATAACAATAAACAAACCATAATGCAACGTATTTTCATTAAACAGCAACGTTGATTTAGCCTAATACCGGGTTGTTATAATCTAAAACCACGTGAACTGAGTGAGATGAACAACTACCGATGGTGCTCAAGATAATGGCTTTCCTCCTTAGTTTCGTGTGGCAAACCATGGAAACACTTGCCTGGTCGAATTTTCTACACGAAGCTGAGTAGGCATAGTATCGTACACGAACGCTAATTGGTTGGCTCGCCCAGTGCAGTGCACATGGTTGATGTTTCACGTACACGAACGCTAATTGGTTGGCTCGTCCAGTGCAGCGCACATGGGTTTAGTTTGTCTCAACAGGGCCAGACAACACCACAGCTCTGTTGTTTAAAATAGGCATGAAGGGGAATTCCCAAGTTATACCTTTGTCGTATAGGTAATCTTACAATATCTTCATGTTCTTTAGTTAAATAAAAGATATAAAGTGATGAATTAATTCAGTAGACACACGGTTTTATTTGAACACTTTATTATGACGTCGTAAAGTGATGAATAAAAACACTAAACACATGGTTTTATTTGTAGGCCTAGAGGCTTGGTCTAGCCTAGCTAGAACATCATTCGTTCATACATACGTATATTGAGCGTTAAGTACGTATTAGGTCAAAGGTTACCACAAATTTAACCCAACCTCTATTTTATGAATCCCCCGATTTACGTACGCCCTCCGGTCCCGTACCGTAC
>NW_022743068.1:34018-35549 GCF_011630105.1 Anneissia japonica | reverse complement strand
GTATATAGATTATGAATAATGACATTTTACAAGCACCTCAAATACAGTTGATAAATGGGCCATGTATGGTATGAAGTCAACTAAAAATATCAACATTAATATCAACAGTCTATAGTTTAACCTTAACAAATAAATAATATATTTATTACTACAAATGACAAAAAAAATGAAAAATTACTCATCACAATTATAATTTAAAATGTTAACATTTTCATAACAGCATATCAAAAAAGAAACTTTCACAAATAATGTGAAAAAATAGCAAACACAAACACCTACATAAGTGAAAAATTATCATGATTACTCACGTCTGCATGTATCTTTTGTGGCATAGAAACCAGTAAAACAACTGCACTCATAATTGCATTCCACAGCTTCATTTATAATGCAAATTCCAATTCCATTCATACAAGGATTGTTCAAGCATGGATTAGCTAAAAGAAAACAATCAAAATAAGATACCATGTGAACATAATTGGAGCTATAGTAAAACTTACATTACTTTATTCCAAAATCCATAGAATCTAAATAATCTTTTGAGTTTAGATCTTATTATATTGTTACACTTTATTGTCATTCACATTGTGATTGAGATAGTTTCCATGACAGCTACTCAGTTTAGTGGTAATACAGATAAAAGGAACCAAAAATAAACATAATACAAACTCTTACAAACAAAAGTGACAAACTCTAATCAAGTCTTATATAGGTATGCCATATAAGTATATATAATTATGTAGTAGTACTGTACATATAGATAGAAAATTATGAAAACAGCGGTGCAATTGGTCATGCTATGCTAACAGCCAAGTGTCTTTAGGTTTACTTAATTCACTTAGTTTCTTTCCATATGTATTTTGTGTTTTGTTCTTGGACATTGTTTTCATTTTCTGAATAAATCGATAAGTGCTGCATACACAACTGATCATTAAACTGCAAAGATACATTATAGATAAATAAGCTTACTTACGCTTGCAAGTATTCTCAAAGTTGTAGAAACCATCATAACATTGGCATATGCGCTCGATGCCAGAATCAGTTTTTATCCTATCGCATGTACCATTCCCACACAGATTATTAAAACACGGATCAACTAAAGAAAAGTGTTATATATTATTTCATTATTATTTTCTGGTATAGATAAAATATAAATTCTACTTCAAGCACTCTTACAACATTTGAAAGTTTTTATTCCTGGATCTGCCAAGTGGCAGATCCAGGAATTTAAAAACTAGAGGGGGTCCCACAGATGGATTTTAAAAGGTAGAGGATCTATACCACGTTGGGGCTGTGGAAAAAAAATTTATGATTATGGCATCTCTATGGTGGGAAATGGCACTCTCAAAATTTTTCCTCCATTTTTAAAATAATCTCCCTTGAATCTGCCACTGCAACAATTATTATTTGTATAAATATTTCACAAAAGCAATATCAGAAGAAATTTCTTTGAACAATGTTATGCGCATAGAGGACTCCATAATGTGCTCTGTAAGTTGACCATTATTATATTATTATCATTATTATTACGTGA
>NW_022743068.1:0-33646 GCF_011630105.1 Anneissia japonica | reverse complement strand
ATAGCAGACTGTTCCTCCAATCCCCGCCCCTTGAATACTGTTATTATTAAAGTACAGCATGTGTGTGTTTGTAGGACAAGCGCATACTACTACCGCTGTTCTTATTGGTCAATTGTTAAGTTTGACTGAGAGGTCAATTTTTGTTTATTCTTGAGAGTACTGTATAGTTGTAATAAATATTAAAAGCTTTTAACAACTGCACATTTCACAATTCAAACATTTCTAATATAGAGCTTTTGGTTATGTTCTTGGGTACTCCACTTTATTAACTTGTCCTTTGAATGAGATATTATGGACACAAAGGTGCAGATATTAAATTCAACAAACTGGTGAGTAGAAGCACCCTCAAGGTTAAAATTGTGCAGCGAACGAGGCAGCACATTCAGTCAGGCAAACACTACACAAAAACTGCTGTGATGGTTGTTTACAACACAATTTCGTAGAGATTGCAACATGCATGTGCATTAGATTCTTTTTGAGGCTCTACTCAGAATTCCACTGACAATAAGCAAACAAACATCTTTGAGCAATCACAGGAAGTAAAAGGATTTATCGCAGTGTGCGCTCAGCTTCAGAGTGCAGCAGATTTGTGTGCAACGTGACCCCTAGAAACATATGCTTCCAGAGGTTAAGTTCCAATTCCCTAGTAGCATGGGTTGAGCCGAATCCCACTGTTTACCTATACTATGCATGTAAAAAGAAATAATATAAAAAGTGTGAATTACTAACACTCGCATGTCAAATCTGTTGTCACAAAAAACCCAGGATTACAATCACAAATATGGCGAATGCCCGAGTCCAATTCGATGACCTTACATTCGTAATTACGACCACATGGATTATCATTACATGGATCGCCTAAAGAATAAATAAGGAGGCAAAGTATTATGGTCAAATTTGAAAGCTGTGTTTATATACAATTATTACAACAGAGAGCAAAGAAATAGTAAGTAGAGCATGAGGTAGGCAGCGATAGGCCTACGGATCATTCATTTGATATCGTCCACTGCCAAATATGCTTTGTACTTTCTTGAAAGTGACAGGCTTAGCTCAGTCGGCTGGACTGTTTGTAGCCACTGTGTGTGCACTGAAACGTGGAGATCTCTAGGTCCCTGGTTCAATTTTCATCGCTGCTCTTCTTGTATTTCAGCTGGAGGGCTGAAATGAAAGTTAAGATAGCAAACTGTCTTTTAGATAAGACGTTTAAACCATTGGTTAAACAATGCAATACATTGTCTCTTGGTTTGACTGCCCACCAGAATGATCGTACAGAAAATAAGTCTTCTTTAGACTTTCATGGATTATCCTTGGTTTAATAAATCCATTCATCCATCCATCAATCTGAGATAAAGAATAAAATACTCACGCAAACAAGTGCTGTGTGCTTTATAGAAACCACGATAGCATGTACAATCATGATGTACACTGGTGCTTGTTTCAATTCTTGTGCATACACCATTGCCACATGGATTATCTATACATGGATATTCTGATGGAGATTGATAAGAACAAAAAAACCAAGTTAGCAAAGAATGTTATTCAGTTTCTACAGTCAGTGGGGGAAGGGCTCCTGGAGGAACAGGACACTTTGTCCGGGAAGAAGCCAATTATTCCATCGCTGGGAACACTGCTGTAAAAAAAGCATTTTTACAGTCAAAGAGTGCCATTTCCAGGCATTACAGTGGAGGATCCAGGAATGTGAATTAGAGGAAGTGGGAGGGGGCACATATATTTATACATACACATTTTTCAAATACTACAAGTATGTACTTAATTCTAATACAACAAATAGTTGATTGTTAACATTGGCCACCTGCTTACCATTGTAGCATTCGATGCCTTTCAGAATTTGACCTGGCGGGCAAGAGCATTTGTATGTCTTTTCCTCATGTTGCTGGCAAATTGATGAGTCTCGACATGGAAAAGAGAGGCACATTCCTTTAAAAGTAACTTTTATATCTAGTGGATTTGAAAAGAAAAAAGTATTAGAAAACTTTGTATGATGACACAGTATGATGGATGACGTTACAGTAGTAAAAAGTATCCTTCAACCATTGAACTTTCCAAACCTTAGCAAATATAGGACCAAAGATACCAAAAACAATAGTATAATGTAAATCCTAATCATGGCTAATTAAATTATAAAAATAATTGAAATGTATAAAATAAATCATAATGTTGTTCCCATGTCTAAATTTTGGAAAAATTTTTATCTTATTTGCTGGTTGTGAATAAAATACACATTTTATTATATTGAATCATCCCTAATTGTCTGTCATAGCAAAATTATGTCGACTAATGAATGGATCATCATACAATTTAGTATAATAGCACATATTAATCTAAAGTAAGAGGTTATATCATAGAAATTGGTGAAAAAATATCACATTAATAATGACATCTTAAAAATTAATTATGCTTATTTTAAATATTTTAAAATAATTTCTCACCACTGAAATAATTTGGAAATTTACGCCCGAGCATTCCATCTAGAATAAACTGAAAAAGCCAAGAAAAAGCAAAATTAGGCAAAGCTGCTATAATTTATAATAATGCTTACAATACATTTTATTCTATTAAATAAACGTCTAAGGGTTATAGCCTACTTAATAAACACTAATATTAAATTATCATTAACTTTAAAAAAATGGGTAGGTCGGTAGGAAAAGTTTTTTTTTTTTCATTTCATTTTTTTTTACCAAAAAATTGTTTATACCCAAAAAGTGCATTTTGAAATCTATATTGAAGAGCAAAACGATTGCTTAACACTGTCCCATCGCCTACCGTTGCAAGATAGGCCTATTCCAGCCTTTTTAGCTCATTAGCAAATATTTTTCAATGTAAAAAAAATAAAATAAAATACTGGCTCTCAATTTTGAACATTTTGGGTCAGTCACAATAATTTTTTTTTATTTGACCTAACCAGGGACCATAATCAATAGTCTGATTTATGAATATAGCAACCGTTTACACAACCAGCAGTTTGATTTAAAGTTCATATAAAAGGTGATGGACGTCACTACTGACTTCTAAGGATATGTTCTCACACACCAGCAAACTGTTTGCAGAATCCAGATCCTGCTATTCGTTAGCTGCTGTGCGTCCATCAAGAAGAGTATGTTCATTGAATCAATGGCCAATAAGAAACTGGAAATTGTAAACGCGGATTTGTGATTGGTTGATGATAAAAATGTGCTCAACTTGCTAACCGATAGAGCTTGCTAACTGCTAGCGGTATCTGGATAACGCTAACGGTTAGCGCTAACGTTTAGTTCCAGATCCGGATAATAGTCCGGTCACTCGTAAGAATCAGGCTATAAACAATTTTTTTAGGAGCTATTATTTCCTTAAAAAATTCCCTACAGCCTGGCTTATGGCTCCGGCAATATATTAAGAAAAAATAATGGCTTATTTAAATTCTATTTCAAATAGTGTATAATATAAATATACAGTTTACACTGTATATAAAATATACAGTGGCCTATCAAGCACTCTTCATGGTGGATAGAGGTGCATAGGTGAAGTGGGGTAGGGGCGTGATTATATGTGAGGGCAGGAGGTTATTTTTATCCACCTGAGCGTGAGGTTTTTGCTTCCATGCTGTTCCATCCTCCTTTACCCCAAAACCCGACTTATCCACAAAAACTCGGGAAATCAAACCAGGGTCTCTTATCATAGCTAATTATACTCTAATTATCAGGAAGGCCAGACCGCGGTACATGAAGGGCTAGCGCGGCTGGAAAAGTCATTATCTCAGAGGGGTACTGCCATAGCAATAACAATCAATTCCTACTGAGTTTACTATAAAAAGAAAAAAAAATCTATTTTGTTGAAAATCGTATGAAATATGTTAACATTTGTCTTTAGCAGAAAAAACTGTCCTACCTACGAGTTCGAATCGTAAAAAACGAGCCCTTTTACGAGAAGTTACAAAAGTACAGGGTTATTACTGGGCCTAGCCCGACTTGGTATAGGCGCCGTCGTACGACGACATGAAGTTTCTGAAAAAGGCGGATGAATATATTGGTTTGAACATGATTCACTTTGAATCCATTTATTAGTAATATTTTTATTGATGAAAATTAGTGTGTAAAATATTTAGAAACTACTTTAAATGTACGAAACGTTTAATATATAATTGTTGTAAATAAAAATAATACAACAGTAATTGGGAACTATTTTGCCAGCGTAATGACAGAAAAACTTCAGCAGTAAATAATAAAAGAGCGCTTGGTTTGATCGTGTCATCATATGTTGTAAATTTGTAAACAGTGGTTGACAGTACTGAGAGATGAAAAAAATTAAATTCTCAGAGGTCGGCAGCCTCGGCAATGTTTTACTACCTAGGCCTATTATAGTATTAACTACGATTTTTCCGAATGCTCGAACTTACATATCCATGCATGTCCATGCGCATGCCCAGAATGATCAATCAGGGATTTCCCACATGTACTTGTTAGTAGTGAAGTCACGACTCACGATATGATCGTGATTGCGTTTAAACGGACGGTAGGATTAGGCCTACAATTATGTTGTTTTTAGATAATAAACAACATTTTAAATATGACAATAATACTGTAAAATGAAGACAAATAATAGATTTAGTCAAGCATCTACGCGGTCCACATGGCTTTAATTTGGCAATGTTGTAGGCCTTTGTTGACTAGGCCTAGTGTCATTCCTACCTAGGCCTAGCCTACGAAACGACTAGGCGAGAAAGACAAGACAATTGTACACAAATCGTACGTACTGCATGCCTATTATAAATAGTTATTGTACAAACAAATCTGTTTTATGAACCACCAATTTCCTTGGTTTGACGACGTACATGAAATTTAGTGTCTGCTATAGCCTGTTTCAGTCAAAAGTTTTGGCTTTCCAAGCAGTTTTTGAAGCCGTAGAAAAAAACTGTTTAACAACACCTTGAATTTTTACAAATTAATAATAATTAAAATTATAACAAAAACCGGATGATATTGTTGCATTTTATTTTATTATTTCTGTTAAACATTTGTGTTTGTGAGCATCGAGTATTGTGAAAGTAGTTCCAGTTTACTGTCTGCCTGAGAAAATTGATTCTGTTTATCTAATTACTTAACATTTATCTGATATTCTGTGGAGCTTGTAATTAGCACAAAGACACTACACCCTGGTTGCAAGAGGCAAATTTTGGTAAAGGAGGATGGAACCTCATGTCCAACATTTTTAATGGTGGGGTGATGGGGGGGGGGGGAAGTTTTTTTTTAAGGGGTGTGCAATTGTTGCGCACACCCCTAGACATGCCTCTGACAATACTGTATATCAACTATTCTAATAAAAATCATAGATTTTGTGGTTAATAATCCAGGCTTCCATATTCAATCAATTACAATCTGATAAAACTCAATGTGGCCACATAAAAATGTCGCTGAAAAATGTTCATGGTGATCAGATTGGCAAAGTGAAAATTTTTACACCCTTTTGAATGGAAACTAATGTGGTAATATTCCTTAAATCAAAACGAATAAAATAATGTTATAAAATACCCTCATTTTGTATTTTCCTCGTTCAATATTACTTGTCGATGCTACTCCATTATAAACGTTCACAGTCTGTAAGAGACAGATATATATATATATATATATATTTGTGCTTTAAACGCCAATTCATTGAGGATGGCTTGGATTTATTAAAAGACAAGTGTAAAAAAGCACACTGTCTTTCAGAAAAGATGTTTAAGCTGATGATCCTGGGTGTAGATGGCCCAGTGCCTATTAAAGAAACATTCTCAAGAAGTAGTTTGGCGCAGCGGGAACGATTTAGTTTCCCTACCTCAAGGTCAGGGTTTCAATCTCTCGCTATGCATTTCGCTTGTGTCCTTGAACAAGACGCTTTATCTGAATTGCTTCTCTCCACCCAGGATTATAAATGAGTACCTGGTGGGGTTACTTGCTCCTGTGCTGATTACCAGTAGCAACGCTTAGCATATGGACCCAATGACCATGGCAAAATAACTGCGCTTCATAACCGCAAGGAAAAGGTGCATTATAAATGCCCATACAAGTACCACTACTAGTACCAGTACAGAATGTCTGCCAGTGTACTGCCCAATCACCACCAGAATTACGCCACTGGAAAGTCTTCATGCTTTTGTGGGTTATCCTTGAGGTTCGCACCGCATAAATCCAATCTAATTTACTTTGTCCTGCACCTCAACATCTACATGATTATTATGCTATAAATTTACCTTCACTTCATCTGTAAAAGTATCAATAAATTTGAAAGCTAATGGACAGTTGTCGTTGAACAGAGATGATGAATTAACTTTAAACTCCAATCTGCCATCATCAATTTTCAGTTCATAGTTTTCATAGTTCAAAAGATATCCTTTAGCATCTACAAAAACAATATTAAAAATGAAAATATCAATTCTATTTTTACAAACAGCACTTTTACAGCAAAAGGCGGTGGGCTTATACCTAAAGTGGCCTGAGTGGCAGATTCAAGAGGAGCCAAGCTGCCCCAACCCCTAAATTTTTTCAAAATTATAAAGAAAATAGAGAAAGAATGAAATTTATATTAAAATTTTAGCCTGATAGAGCCGTTTCTGGCCATCTAGAAATGCAATTATCATAAATTATTCATGGTGGGGCTGTGGTGGTACAGATCCCCATCTGTGAAGTCCCTCATAGGCCCACATCAATTTCAAAATCCTTGATTCGCCACTGGGGGCTTATACAACAGGAACAACTGTACTTCAGATGAAGATCGTTGGTCTTGAGTACTAATGGTCCTGGGCTAATACTCAGTGTAATATTCATAAACAAATTATGGGAAGGAGGAGGGCTTCAGAGGTAGATTCAAATATTTTTTTTAATGGTTTAGAAAGCCATTTTCAAACTCTACACCAATCATGATGGAAAAATGTGCGGCAAATCTGTAAAAATCTCTCACTGGGCCCCCTCTATTTCAAATTTCTGGACACGTCACTGGGTTCGATGGTGGTACAACCAATTGTCTTCATTATTGGTTCATTTTCTATAGGACTCTGAGGTTACATAGTACAGTATATGAAATTGTAATCAATAAGTTATTTTGGGGTACCTAATTTTTCATGGCAATATAATATTTGCGGAGGTTTTATAATTGAATGGAAGTAACGGTGAAAACAATGACAAAAGAAAACAAAACTTACCATTTTTGCATTCGTCTACTTGCCACTGAAAATAGTTAAAAGCTACCAAGAGAAATATAGGGTTAATTACTATACAAACTACCTATACAGTTAAACCTAAATGAAATCTAAAAATTTAATAAACATCTTTAACTTCAATTTTCTTTTAGCTCCCTCATGTCATTGCAAGAAAAATTGGTTAATTAGTATAAAAATAAAGTAGCATGGTTTGTGTACTGGTATTTTGATTACCAGTAGATACGTACTTTATATCATCCTTTGTAATACACTGATATGTTTGATTTCCTTATTAATTACTTAGAATATTTAGTTATACAGGTATATCATTACATTTTGCTTTACTCTGTCTTTTGGATTATGAAATTATTACCTCATTATAAAAGTAGTTATATAGCCTGGTTAGTCTTAATACTACTAAAAGGAAATAAAAAATGACACTAGAGAACTTAACTTCTTTTTTATTTAGCATGAGATTTCACTGGCATTCAATGCCAGCATTATCAGGTTCCTGAAGCTAGCAAACCAGGGGAAAAAGTATGAGATAGGGACAAATAGCAGGTACAACTAGTCTAGTCTGGTACATTCTTTATTAAAAACTTTAAGGTCACTGCATGGTCAACTCTGTTTTCTCTAATCACTGTCCCAAAAAGGTCACTTTGTCTATCCCTCTGGTCACTTTTTCCATTCCTGGTCACTCCTCTATAATCATGCCTACTTCCCGGTCATACTTACCATGCTGATAATTATTTCTTGAATCGTCCATAGGTTTAGTTATAAGTGGAAGAGGATAACCAACAACTGCATAATAAGCACTTTTTGAAGCATCAATGCAAGGATAAAATGAGAGTGTCTAAACAATGAAAAATAAAGAGAATTGAAAATATGAAAACAAAATAGCAATGATGATTCTATTTAATTCTATCTAATTAATATGCATTTTACTTCCAATTAGGCTAAAAAAAAAATTCTTCTGTTGGCCCCATTTTGGAAAAATAAAAAAAATGGGTAAGTTAATAGGAAAAGTTTTCGACCAATAATGTGTTTATGCCTAAAAAGTAAATACACAAAAATACAACAAAGACCATTTTAAAATCTATATTTAACAACAGAAAGATCGCATAATACATTCACATCGCCTACCATAGCAAGATATGCCAATTATTGACTTTTTAGCTCATTAAAAAGAATAGTTTTCATTGTAGCCAAAAAAATAAAAAATAAAATAAAATGCTGACCCTTAATTTCGAACATTTTGGGTTGGTTGGGCATGGCCAACGCAATATAAGCGGTTGGCACATCGGTTGTGTCTTGGACTCCCAACCTCGAGGTCGGGGGTTTGAAACTCTTGCTGTGCAAATCGCTTGTGTCCTTCGGCAAGGCACTTTATCTACGGTTGCCTCTCTCCACCCAGGAGTATACGTGGGTACCTGGTAGGTTCCAACACAACTGCACCGATTACTAGCCGCAAATATGGTATAATAATATAATTTAATTTAATAATTTAATTTGCTGTTCAATGTGTTCCATATGTGTTTGATCCAATGACCGGGGTAGTAATGTGAAGCGCTTAGAGGCTTTGTTAAGGCATTAAGCGCTATATAAGAACGACATATTATTATTATTTATTTTTTATTTTTTGATTTGGCCTTATATATATTATGTTGTATTACCAAATCTCCACCAGGTCCGTAAGAAGGTATAATGTCTTTCATTTTCAGAGTGCCATTGAAATCCAGCAGAAAACAATACTGAATACCATAAATTTTATCCTTGTTCCCAGCTACCTTGAGTTCAAAGAACACACCGTTTAAGCGATTATGATCTGGAACAAAATAAACAATAAACAACAATAACAAACAAAATAAAATATCAAAGAAATTTTTATCTAAATGGTTATTTTTTTTGTAAAACTGACAATGAAAATTAAATACTATAGAGTATTATTTCAATATATATGTATTTATTCTATTTCAATACATACTTATGATATTGGTCTAATACCAAAAACTCAAATATAAGCCCAAATGGCCTTAATCTTGAGAAAAAAACCCATCCTGAAAAGCCCCCTGATTAGTTTAGCAAAAGTAATTTTAAAAATAAGTTAGTTCTTATACTTTTTTTTTTAATTTCCAAAACATAACATGACAAGCAGTACAAAGAGCAACTGAGCAAGTTTCAAGGAAACACAAAAGCGAACCTAATCGCTGTAACTAAAAGCGTTTTCGACTCACCCAGTTTCAAATTAATATATTTTTTGACTGATAAAATAAACTATATATAAATATTAAAATGTACATCAAAATCTACCACATTAAAAATTCCATCAAAAGGAATAATAAAAATAAGATAAAATAAATAAATGAATAAAAATCAAGCATAAAACAGGGTTACACATGTATAAATATTTAATAAATTATACATAGGCCTATTATTTGTTATTTTATAGTAATAAATTATATCCAAAGCTTCAATTTTATTATATAATTTATATTTTAAGTTGTACAACAGATTGTCGTTGGCATGTTTTGATCATTACAGGTCTAATTTAAAAAAATGATGTTTTCATTTTTTGAGTGTTTAAAATAGAATTTCGAATTTCCTAGGCTGGAAAAGTCTTCAGTATGCCTACTTTTTAGTAGTAACAATTCCAAATATTTACAGCATTCATTTTGAAAAGAAGCCCCTCCCCTTTAGTTTGCAAAAGTAATGTGGAAAAGAAGTAAATTAATCTTAAAAAGAAGCCTATCAAAGGGTCCCCCAAAATAGAAGCCCTGGACTTCTATTCCATGTTTAACAGTATTTAATTAAAGACACTTTAAATATAAGAATAATAAATCGAAACACATTCAGAATATAAATGAACTGTTCTTTAACAATACAAAAAATAACATTAATAATACAAACCATAAAACAAAAAATTATTGTAAATATACATTATATGATATATGGCCATATTAATTTAATTGTTTGTCTCCCACGCGTTAGTAAATTATTTTCTACTGTTTGTCTCCCGCGCATTAGTAAATTCCTGCGTGTTATTCTTTCTGTAATTCTTAATTGAAGAGAGCCCTGTAACAAACCTTTTAAAACCCAGTTCGACAATAATTGTATTTTTGTTAAACAACATTCTAAAAACTGCATTCCGTATTACTAAATTAGGTTTTCAGAAACAGGAGAGTTTTGAGACAAAAAATTAAATTAATTTGGCCTAATATGTAAAAAAAAAACAAAAAAAAAAACACAACCAATACTTACTTGGTTCAGAGATTTTAATATCAATCTTAACTTGCAGATCATTTAAGGATGTCTGATTAAACATTCCTTCAACATCATCTTTATCCAGTCTAGGTGGCAAATCTTTCACTTCATTTGTAAGAAATTGGTTAGGAAGTAGTGTGGGACATGCTGAGAAGAATAATGTATAGTCATGATATGCCTATATACATGTATGGTCATGATGTGCCTATATATGGACATTATATGATGTCATGATATGATGTCATCATGACCAAATTTAGGTATTAGGTCTGGACAAAGCTTAAAAGAATCACTGGCCCCTTTCTTGATGTAATTTAGTTCCATTCATTTTGCACAGGCTACCTTTTACCTAATACAATGTTTTCATTTGTTGTAAGATTATGAACTATTCCATTTTGGTCCAAGTTTAAATGACAATAAATAAATAAATAATAAATAATAATTTAATAGTTCAATGGAAACAATATTTTTTTTTGGTGAAAAATGTAATGTTTCATGGAACTGTCTAACTTTCAAATCATGAAAATATTCTTCCCATTTTCCAATCCCTAATATTGGAAAAAAAAATTTAGATGGAATGGGATAGAGAGGAAGGGGATTGGTACTGGCAGATACGAGACATGGGTCCCATATTGGAAGAAGACACTTCTGAAAAAATCTGTTTACAGAAATTTGTATGTTGATGTTCATGTTAATAACAATAATAAGTCGGTCTTCTATAGCACTTTATGCCAGCCTCTACTGCTCTTCACATAATTACCCCAGTCATTGAATCAAACATGTATGGAACACATACTCAGCTCCCTGGGGAGAATTCCATAATATTGCAGCAAGTAATCAGCGCAGTTGTATTTGAACCTACCAGATACCCACTTGTACTCCTGGGTGGAGAGAGGCAAATGTAGGTAAAGTGTCTTGCCTAAGGACACAAGCAATGCTACGAGCATCGGTCTCAAACTCCTGATCCCACGATCAAAAGTCCAACACCTTAACCACTGCACCACATGCCCCCACTGTTGATAGACATCGCCAAAAGACTTCAAAAAGACAACTGATATAATTTGTAAAAATATGCAAATATCATGAATTTGCGGGAGATAGGTTTTAGTAACAAATATGATGTAGGAGTGATGCTTTGCGCAAGCATTTGGGAAATTACTGAGTAGTTTGTATGATAGCACGTCAGGTAGGGCAAAACATCACTCAAATGAAATTTTCCTGATGCAAACACACATCGGTTTGATTACAAATTATACATAATTCTACTGTAATGGAACTTGTTTCTGTTTCTGATTAGCTAATCTCCTGATCCCCCTTAATTCTGAGTTCCATGTTTACTTATTGCTACACGATAATAGAGAATGCACTCACATAGACTTGTTGGTAGAGATATTGCTATCTGTCGAACATTGCACTCCCTCAGCTCACCTTGAGCATTCTAAAATGACAAACAAACTACATTAGTAGGCCTGCATCTAATAATCCTGACATGGGTTACACTGCCATGAAGCCCTCTTGTACACTGAAGTGTTCATAACTATGCAGGTCATGGCATATAAAATATACTACAGCTTATAATTATATAGTAGTTTTACAAAGCATTATTACTTAAAAGTTAATTTTTATTGTATGTCAATATGCAAATAATGAATGTTTATGAGTGCAATGGGAAGAATATTTTCTTTTGTTTGAAAGATTGATTGTTCCATTAATTGAGGTGAGCCGAGTTGAATGGAACAGTAAATCTTCCAATGAATGAAAATATTCTTACCATTGTGCGAAAAAAAAAATTCATTACTTGTTTTACAACACACTACAATATATTCTTGTCATTTGATATTTTATTTTAAAAAATCTACCTTTTTCTGAATGGATGGAACAAAAAATGCATGGATGAAACTAAAAATGCATGGTGGAACTAAATTTCCATGAGTGATGAAATGGTTTAAATAACCAATGTCATGTGATACAAAATCTACCAATCAAATTATAAGGATCTATTTAGGTGTGTAAACAGCTTAATATTGTTTGACTTAATATTTGCTTTATGATTTGGGGTTGTTTTTGAAGCTTAATGGTGATAATGACCCACTGCATGTCATAGCACATTATTACTGCTCCTCAAAGACCAGGAGTAGGAGTGGTGCGAGTCACACCAAAAAATATCCTACTAAGTCCAAAAACTTGACTCTAGTGGGGTCCCTTTGATGGTGAATTATACAGTGCACTGGAGATCTGGTTGAACATATAAGAAAAACATATTGTCTTAAAATATATATAAGTATGAGAAAGAAGTCTACTCTAATATAATAATAATAACAATAATAATAATAATAATAATAATAATAATAATAATGACAGCAGTGACAATGACATGTTTTTTCATTATCAGACATGAGCATTTAAAAGTACTAGATGACTAGTGTTAAACTGGTCGACTGATTAACTTTTATGTTCTGAAGGCCTAATTATTCAATGACATGATCCCAAAAAGTCTAACAGGTTTTCAAAAGCTTTTGTATTCATTTCAAAAATTTTTAAGGATATCTTTGAATAGAACAAGGGGTGGCTAGTACAAAAGAATGTTATCTAATATCTTTAATGAAAAGGCACGCTACTTCTAATTTTATCAGTGAAACAGGATGTAGTATTGCGTGACCAAATGACAATCACGAGAGTACGTACTGGGACAGAAATTATTTATAATTCAACTAGTCAATTGTATCTGGAACATTGGAGGGCTTGCCATGAAAAGGCCAAATACTCATCATATTTCATGATAACTACTGTATAAGCACCAGTCCCTGTGGGAAGGTGTACATTTTCTGGGGTTCTCACAAAAAAAAATCATTCAGTTGGGAAAATCAAAAGTATAGCTTTAATTTGGTATTTAATTGACTTCACTAGGATAAGCATCTAGAGATATGTATGAGCTTTGAAAAAATTTATGAATAAAACCTGTTTTTGAGGAAATCATGCCTAAAAAAATGAAACATTGTAGTTTTTCATCCATCCACATCAAGGTAAGAAGAAATGGGAATGAATAACAACATGCGTAACAATTTGAGCTAGAGGATGATCTACAGATTGATGGAACGCTATGGTACTTGCAGCTAAAAACTCGATCACAAGAAATTGTGAACGATTCTGGCAAAACCCTCCGTTTGTCGTAATTTATAATCTCTCAGAAGCACCCAAAATGTTTGAGAATCACAATTTTGAACATTTTCAGGTTTTTGCATTACATAAAAGAGGATATATTAAAGAACATTCTGCAAAATATCAATCACCTAATCTAACTAAAAAGTATATTAAAATTATTTTAAAAATCTTAATAAAAAACCAGAGGATCCACTAATTAGTCTTAAATAAAACAAAAAGACAGTAACTCCGAAAAGAGAGAGAGACATTTCGATCTATTTGATCATTTTCAAGTTTTTTTTTTTGTACAAATCTTAATAAACTATTGATTTTGAAATCTTTGGAAGCTGTTTTTTCAAAACATACATGGTTGATATCCAATGAATTAAATATTAATAACTTCACTAATACTCAACCGGTTTACATCAAATAAACACTGTATTAAAGAAGAATTCATGCACAATTTAAAACAACTAAAAACTCAATTTTGAATTTTTCTGACAAACAGCTGGTTTTGCCAAAGCCGGTCACAATTGCATGTTGGTAGAAATGGAACTCATTCTGTGCATCTTTAAGCAAGCAATAATTTATATATTTAGTTTTATTGTTAAATTTAATTAGCATTAACACAAACTTGTTAACCTTAACCAGGGTCCAATTGGTTAATTAAAAGTACCTTTAAACCTACCGGTGACTCCCCGAAAGTTAACCTGTTAACCTTTAAATAACCAGTGTCCAACTGGTCAATTAATAGTATTGTTTGCACTAGGCGAATTTATTCGCGCAAATTGAAAGCGTTGGTTCATGCACATATGCACTCACATTTCAATCGGAGTTTCTCGCTTCAGCAAAATCAGTAGTTAAAATTGTTTCTACTTCTTGCGAGGCAAAAAAAAAGGGCAACCGATCAGAGCTCAGGAAGCACACAGCTTTCCATTCGTGCAAATAAATTTTCCTAGTGGAAAACAGCCTTCAGGGAGTTAAGTTAACCTAACCAGTGTCCAATTGGAAATTTAATAATATCTTTAAACCTAGTGACTCCCCAGATGTTATCTTGTAATAGTAGTTAATCTGAAGTTAACCTTAAATAGTATAATTTAAAGTGACTAGACGGAGTTAACTTGTTAACCTTAAACAATGCCTAATATAGTATCTTTAAACCTAAAAGATTTCAGGGAGTTAGCTTGTTAACCTTAACCAGTAGTACCCAATAGTATATTTAAGCCTAAGTAACTCCAGGGAATTAACTTGTTAACTTTAACCAATGTCTAATAGTACCTTTCAACCAAAGTGACTCCAGGGAGTTACTTGTTAACCTTAACCAATGCCTAATACAGTAACTTTAAACCTAAAAGACTTCAGGGAGTTAGCTTGTTAACCTTAACCAGTAGTACCCAATAGTATCTTTAAAGCCTAAGTAACTCCAGGGAATTAACTTGTTAACCCAATAGTATCTTTAAACCGTGACGTTACAGTTACGTGAGGGAGTTCTTGTTAAACTTAACCCGTTGTTAAACTTAATTCAATTAGTAGATTAGAACCAGTGCACTGTTAAAAATCACACTGTTAGAAATGACAGAAAATAATTTTTAGGAACAGCACTTTTATTGTGAGTAACTTTACAGCCCATAAAAAAACATTTTTTTTTTTATTGTGAACAAACTTATCAGGAGATATTGGTCCATCATGATGACACATGCAATAAAATAAAATTAATATTTTCTAATAAATTGTTCCTGAATAATACAATTTGATTGAAAGAGGAACTGTTGACATGCACTATCTAATTTAAGATTTACTTTTGATTAATTAGTCAAAGTTTACCTATATTTACATGTGCAATACAGTACTCTACTTCCCCCTTCAATAACTACAGGTAATATTTTATTTGGGGAAACAGCTAAAGTTCAATAACTCTTTTATCAAGTGATTTAAATTAATTGACTATCTCTAAAGCTGGACATTCACTGCGGCCGACGGTCATCAGCCAACGATACTATGCAGAATGAAACGGTGTGCGCAACGGAGTGTTTTTATTGACGATTAGTCCAGACTATCACGGACAATCCACAGAAAGCGTCCCATCATCTAGCGCTGACAAGGAGTGACGTTACGCTGCGAGTGCCCAGTTTAGACCTACATCTTTGATGAGCTAAATATCTTTAAAAATATATTAATTACTGTTTGATTGTTGACTTGGAATTTGAGATATTTGCTTAATTTTTTAGGCCTCCTTTTACCGGTATATCTCTTTTAATTTATTTTATTACTATTTGATTTTTTTTTTCCTTTTTACTATTTCCTTGTTTAATGGCTTTTTTTCAGATACTAAGTGCATTTATCCCAGGTCATGGTCCACATGCTTAAGTGTTATTGCTGTACTCAGCAGAGGAGCAGGCAACCTCACCAGGTACCCATTTAAATACTCCTATTGGTAAAGAAAGAAATGCAGACAAAATGCATCATTCAACTGACTCAATATTTGGAAACCAACTATTCCCACTGCGCAAAACTACTTCTATAAGCTAGTAACAAATTTAAAGAATTTTATATGAAAACATTAGTAATTTATTGAGCATATAAAATAAATTTATAATAAAATATACATTTTGTAAAATTTTGTGTGTGTGACAGTGTACTGTACTACATACTATGTATATTGCAGCTAAGCTTCCTCAATTACTGTATTTTTATTGTATTACTTTTGTATTGTTAATTATTCTGTAATACCGGTAGCCCTCAATGGCTTTGCAACAATAAACATATTGAATTGAAATTCCTCGGTGGACCTTGGCTTATTAAACCATTGGCATCATATATGGTATTTACTTGTACTGTATATATGATCATTTATTATTACCGGTACTGTATTTACATAGGCTTTTCTTTGTTCACATATTTTATTTCATTGTTATTTTTGCCATCTCATAATTTCTACATTAGACTTGTGGAGCCAGAATTAGCATACTATTGTATTTTTATCACGCTCCAACTGAAAAATTTTAAAAGCTGAATATATTAAAACCACGGTATCACGATATACTCTATGTATAATTTCATTTGTAAATCCAAAAACAGTTTGTCCCTAATACACCAAAAGGGGGCGAAGTGCGACTTGGAGACCACATTCTTCCCAGTTTTGTTGTGGCCCACGAAATTTAAACCCTGTGTGCAGCAAGCCAACCAACATTGTTTACCCTTCTTTTTTAAATGATAAAAAGGGGTGGGTGGAAAAAGTTTTTTTTTTCTTTGTTTTTTTAAATACTCATCAGATGGAATAAAAGTAACCAAAAGAGGCCTAGAATGGCAATATCTTACATCAGACAACATTAGTCTAATTAGTAGGACATCTGGAAAAAAATAAAGAAAACTCACTCACATTTTTTTTTATTTGTAAAAAAAAAAGCTAAAAAAAAAAAATTTAAGTTTTTTTGTTTTTCCGCCCCTATTTTTTCAGTGAGTTGGGGGCGGGTGGAGGAGGGCAAACAAACAATTCTCCTTTTTTGGCCTTATCTGCAAAAAGTAGGCCTAATAATAAGACTGAGCATAAACGGTATAAATGCAGAGCATGAAGGTTTTTTGGTAGAAGAAACATTGTATGGGTGCGGCTGTCAATGTTCAATCAAAAAATCACTTAGGCCCTCAGACCCATTTTATGTGCTTACCCCTGTAAGCAATGTGAGATTTAAATAGTGCTGGTTTTTCCAGATTCTATAGTTACACATGCGTAGGTAGTGGTACAATTGTACATGATAAAACAAGAATAAGCATTATACCCAACACAATAGGCAAGGAGTGGTACAAACACTATTGAATATACAAATGAATCATAATCAAAACCATTTCATCTGGCTATAAAGTTCTAGCAAAGCAGTTAACTTCAAATTCCTTGATCCGCCACTTTACCTCATGGCTTAAGGATAATAATTGAAACTGGGGCTTTATCTGTTGTATCCTAAATGGTCCAACAAAGGATACTTCTTTAGAAAGGCAATTCTTACCTTTTACACATTCCAAATCACTTCCTACTACAGTATAATTGTGTAACTGATTTACATTTCACAAATGTGGCAAAATACCAAACAAGCTTTTGAAATACAGAGTTTATAATATCAATTGATAACCTTAAGAATCAACGTCTGCTTAAGTTTGTTGTTAAGCGCTGTCCAAACTATCAAATTTCATTTGACAAAAACATGTCACATGCCTAAATATGGGCATAACATCATATCATGACCATATATAGGCACATCGTGACTAAATAATAATAATATAAGCATTTATATAGTGTCAATAAATGACCAAGGTGCATTATCAAAGGTGTTTTGCACATTAATGATGGAAAAGGTGAGTTTTAAGTAATTTTTTTAATGAAGCAACAGAAGAACAGTTTGTAATGTTTGCAGGGAGTCAATTCCAAATATGGGCATACAACAATTTTTTGTTAAAGAAAATTTGAGTCTTTGTACTTTGGTTCAGGAAAATATAGTAAAGTATACATTTCAGGACTTCCTGTTTGTTTTTGTTTTTTTTATTTTAAAATATTTTATATCATACATATGAATCAAAGGCAAAGTTGATATGGGCAAAGATTTGACCAATGAAGGGACAAGCAACTACATTTTTCAATGCATACCAATACCACGTACATTATTGAAAAATGAATAAGAAAAAATAATATAGAATATAATTCACATGTATAATATTAAAAACAATTATATGTTTTAATAGGGCTCCGGCCACTACGTTGACACTGTTGCAAGCATTCTACACTAGTCTATTCTGGGCAAGCTGGTTTCTCCCCTCCATTTTAAAAATAATGAATCCACCTATGGTTTTGACCACCCCTACCCATGATACAAGGTTTCTTCAATATCAAAACCCATTCTGTTACGAGTCTTGGTATTCAGCAGAGGGCATTCCTTTTTTATTTGTTTTATTTATTTATTCCTTCAAAAAATTTACAATTCGTGGCAAGTTGCTAAATTGAATGTAAAATAACAAATGAGGAACATTTAAAAACAGTTAAAAAGGTATAAAAAGAAAAGGCATAAAAATACACAACACTAAACTACAAATACAAAACAGGGAATCTCAATCAGAGAAAGCATACAAAACATAACATTACATTATAAAATACATTAAAAAACAAATACATAAAATACCCCGCCACAGAATAGCAACACAATTAAAACAATAAAAATCCATTAAAATACCACCCACAAATTTTCAAACACTACTCAAAAAAAAAACAAAAAAAAATGAAGGTAATTTTGAAGCAAAGAAATATTGTAGCAGCAGAAAAAAACATTAAGGTGAAGGTGTTCCTGCCACCCCACATGTGATTCTGGTACAAATAAGCTGAAACCATCATGTATGCTTGCTACTGCATGAGTATCGAATGACGGATCTCTGACAAATTGTTTTGTGTCTACTGGTCCAAAAAGTCATCGGTGCACGGAGCGAGGTAATTCCAAACCGCAATGAGAAAAGGGGTCCGGTTGTATATATCCACATGAGGAAATGCAATAAATTGAAATTACTACGCAGGCCGAGAGGCACCCATTGTGGTGTACCTACGCCCTTGATACAAAGAGTTTTTCTGCTGATCTCGGGAAAAATTTATTTGAAAATGATGGTCAGCTCACACTGCCAGTAGCAGTCAACAGACAGGAATCGTATCTAGAAACTATTCGCATAGATCTGACGGGTCCGGATGCGGTAAGCACAATGGCTAATATCTACAACTACAGTAATCAAGCTATACTTTCAACTAACAATATACTTAACTTTCCAACATTATATTTTTATTTTTGTCTATTATTACACTGACCATTACAGTATACATAACAAATTTAATATATTAGGGCTTTAATCACACGTCATTGAAAAAGATATTAAACTGTGGCTGGTGGTACTCAGCCATTGGCCGGTTGGTTGCAGTTACTCAGTAACGAAGAGGTAACACATGATTTAATAAGGTGACATAGCAACGTATTTATAGGCCAAACATACATTAAACACAGAAGACAGAATTGTGAATGGATCGCTATTGATTATTATTTTGCTAAATGTACAAGCTACTTCAACAAAAAAGTGAAACTGGTAATTAATAGATTCGTCTACTTGCTGAGTTAACTTTAGATAATTGGAATTCAAGTGCTATTCTTTAACTGTTACACTTTATTGAGCATCTGATCAAAAAGTTAAGCCTCAATGAAACCTTTAATCATGCTTTAATCAAGCATAAAAAACATACTAGCCCAAAATAAATACATACAACCACACATAAGTCAAAGAGACTATACAAAATCATAAACCATACACGGTATGTTCATAAGTGAATTTAAATGTGAATCATACTAAAATATTACATCTTACTGCCATTACTTGATATTGCAATTACTTGATTTATTTGAAATTTTATTTCACTTTTTACTTATTACCACAGTAAAGACCTTGCCTCCCTAAGTCCTCTCTTAGTTACATAATGTGTCATTGATACAACAAAATATTCAACATTTATTCTTGTGGATTTGTCACTCTTCAGGCCATCTTAATACGCTTTTTCTATTTGATTGGTTTTACTAAAGATCTGAAAAGACATGGCAACGTTGAAATAATTCATCATAAATTTTACTCTACATTTTTATCTCATTAACATCCTAACACTGACCAGGACATTCTACCTATTTAACTGAAACAATTTCAACTGTCAGCGTACATCAAGCAAATCATTCTAATACAGTACGTGCAGCTAATGAACACACACACAGCTAATCTACTGACCACATCACTCAGCAACTGCTTACTCTACCAGGAGATTGATTAAAATATATACATATTAAAAAAGGTGACTGGCCTATTTAACCAACTAAAACTATTGTCAGGTTATGGTTTTCTGCACACTATAGGAACTTAGAAGCCCAAGACATTACTTCTTTTAAAAATTGCCTTCAGACTGAAGGATTTCAGGCAATTACTGTACTCAGGAAATAACCACACCTTGGTTTCTATTTTCTACAGTGTCAAAATAATTGCATTTCTATTTTCTACAGTGTCAAAATAATTGCATTCTGTGGCTTTTCTAATCATCAGATTAGAAAATTCAGAACTATTTTGATAGTAAGAATTATTAGAGTGTAAGTTTAATTTTGCAGAATGGCTGGGCAGCAACTAACAATAAGTCTATAATATTATTATTACTTATTAATAATATTAGAACAAAGGCCCCGGATTTTTATTGTTACTTATTGGTTTTGAATATAGAGGAATATAACTTATTGTTTACTTACCGTATTAGTTAGAGAATATGTTAAAATGGATATGTATACTCAAATAAACACCCCGTATTACTGTAAATGTGGAGCTACAACACATTACTGTCAAAATGTGTTGAGTGATCATAAAGATTATTGATTCCAACCATGTTAGAACAAAATGCGAGTCTACTTGTGTAGAACATTAATAGAATGTGTTTAGAATGATGTTCCTTCCATGTTTTGTTTACAGTCTTCATGGGGCGATTATTCAAGGGAGACGTCTATTCAAAATGAGGCGTATATTCAAAACGGGGGATTTATACGAATACCGTATGTAATATTAATATTATTAATATCATCATAAATTATCTCCTAAGAAAAGGGATTAACAGATAAAGGTCATTAGAAAGAAAGCAGAATGAAAGAAAAAAAAGCTAGAGGATGGAAAAATAACTACAGTATGTGACAGTACAGATATAAATGAAAGATATAGTTGAAAATAATTGCTAAAAAAACCGCAAACAAATAAGAGCTGAAACAAAATGCCTATTAAACTCTTGTCGACACTATAATTATGTGCAAAATACCTGAGAATGGCTCATATATGGGTGTGGTATTTTATCACAATGTTCAAATATGGGCAAATAACAAAACTTTTTCACATAAAACTTGAAAGTGCAAACAGAGATTAGAGATTGTATTTCATGGAATTCAAATTCCGTCTGAAAAGATTGGAACATTACATATATAAGCCTAGTCACGTTCTACTATTGTACTAGATAGTAAGCCCTACGAACAATAAAAATAACACAATCAATGTACTATCACGTAGCATATTTCAACTGTATTTCCTGAAAATATTTATTACATTGGAAATTATTTCATCAACACAAAATATTTTAATCTTCTTAAAAACCATGTCTCTTGAACTGCATTTAAGTTTTGCATATAGATCATAGTTACAATATCAATACAAATACAATATCATATCTTAAATAAGAGAATATTCAAATGTACTACAATTTACATCTGATAAATAAATATGATTTTCTTTTGAAAAGCAGAGTAAATTAATTTAGTAACTGCAACATATTATAAATCTATTAAGTAAATATTGGCCCACTATAGAACACATTATCGATGTCTGCTTTGAACCTCAAAATACCGGACACTCGATACAGGAACTGTTATACAAAATATATTTATGATCAAAAGCAAAAGCACCTATAAATGCTTATACAGACAAGTTTAGTTCCTCTTTCTCTAAGCCTCTATTAAAACTCTGAATAGGAAAATTTAACAAATTCATGGAAAGATTTGCATATTCTGCCTTTTCTAAAAAATGGGTAGACGAGAACTTTAACAATGTAAAAACCCATACTGTACAGTACCAACATAAGGCTGTATATTTTGCACCATATGAATTGAATTTTGGATTGAAATACAAATAGTATAAGTTCAATTTTTACCATATATGGTAAATCTAAGAATTCATGATCAAAATTTGCATATCTGATTATAGTCCATTTGAAAAGGGTAGTAGAGTACAGTTAAAAAGAAAATATCATAAATAATAATAATGGTCAACTTATAGAGCGCATTTTATGGAGACCTCTATGTGCTTAACATGAACATAAAAAATGCACCAAGAAAGTAATATTTAATCTATCCATATAGACAACTAATCCTAAACTAAGCATGGTTGGGCCAATGGCTCTGAGGAGCCTAATCTATTTTGGAAAATATCAATAGAAGATTTGACTGAAATACAATTATAAAATAATAATCTAAATTTTATTTGGTCAGGATTAAACCAAAGATGTAAATAATGCAATCTATGTTAGGAATTAATTTTTTGGGATTTTTTTTTCTAATTTTACGAGACTGTATATCTTTAATTAAAGTTAAATGAATAATTAAGTGTTGTTTCTCTTTTTACGTAAACAGAAATTCAAGCCATACATTTAGCATTGGTTACATCAATAAATCTCTCATTAATATCAATCTCATCCTTTGGATGTATAAATATTTATTTTAGCGCTCACTCCCATACAAAGAATGTACATTAATTAATCAAGTGATTTGTTTTTAATTCTTGATACTAACTCCTATTACAATAGAAAGTGCTCCTCATTATTATCATTCTGACTCGACAGTCGTTCGCCTTGGACCTTTATCACACAGTAAATCTCATCTTCGTTTCTGTCATGGTTAAAATGCACTGAACTCTAATTTTCTTTTACTAATACAGTAGGCAATAATTAATGAATAATTTAATCAACAATTTGCTTTCTGTAATGAAAAGATTGGTAAGAGGAAAATCAATAATAGGTTTTCAGACTTCATTTTACATGGTTGAAAAATTTAAATTATAATGGACATTATTATACAGTTTAGTATGCCTGCAATATATTATAAACGCTTCTTATTGTGAATAAAAACATTCACTTTTATTCAAGGTAATCAATTATAACCAGAAGAGTTGGTAGAAATGTACTGCATACAAGGCATCACTTAGTTGGTCTTCAATGAAAATAAGCTTACTATTATGTTGTGTTATTGTTATAATAATAATAATATAGAAATTTATATAGCACCTTTCGCCACAGGATACATGGCGTTTAAAGGTTTATTGTAGAGAAATAGGATTATTAAGGAAATAAGTGTGCTTTTAAGGGACTTCAATACTTCTAGCAGGCCGGATGGAAACGGTATTCCACAGTTTTGGAGCAGAGGAAGAAAAAGATTTATCCCCAACAAGTTTGCTGGATTTGGGAACAAAAAGACAGGGCCCAGTAACTGGACAGAGAGAATAGGAAGAAGGTAAATGCATCAACAGGCAAATAACTAGGATTGGAGGACAGTGTATACAGAAATGGATTGCCATTTATTAGTGGACAGATTGAGGTGCATACAGTAGCGCTGGGGGAAAGATGAGCACTCGCATTCCAAAAAGAGTCGACTATTCAATACTGTTTCTGAGCACTTCAGGCACAGGATGCGGTTTAACTCCTTTTTGTTCAGCATTAATTATCTCTAATATTATTTTCCTTATAAAAACAGCACTATACCCCAAAGGCGCATTGGTCCATGGCCAATTGAATGTTTGAAAAATCCGTGACTGCCATTTACACTAATTAAAACAGTGATATATTACTGGCTACTAGCAATTTCCTTAATGTTTAAAAATACATAAATTAAATCTCAAGTCAAAAACATACTGTATTGATCTAAAAGATAGAATATAGTAGGTATGCCATGACATTATTGCAAAAGCTATCAAACATTAAAGCAAAATAAATAATGAAGTTCCACTGAAATATAAAAACACACATATACATATACACATATATATAATATAATAATATAACAATATAATATAATAATATAATATGTATACATATATGAATATGCATACAGTATACTAAAAATCACAATGCTACTGTATACTAAAAATAAAATGAAAATTTATAACGTTAGATCACGTATAAGATACCATGTTTGATGTGAACAACTATTGTTATTTTCGAGACTAAACCCACTAGTGATATTACAGTATGTTTATTCATTGATTAAACCCCTTTGTTATGGCACAACCACTATATTTAATCTCTTAATCTACAGTTTGACATGTCCAACTCACATATGATTAATAAGACTTGTCACCTCTATTGTTCTGTACTAGTTATAAATGCTGGGGTAGTGCAACACTATTCAACCCTTTTTCCTCAACCCCTCCCCTAACAACCAATATATATCATCTGCATTATTTAGGTAGGATCCATGGGCATGATGATGTGATATTGGGCGAGTCAAATGGCCGAGCGGTAAGCAGGGGCGCCACAAGCTACAGCAATAATATCGGCATTTTTTCGAACGGCACGCTCGCCTATATAGTTTTGGTGGTAGAACAAGTCTTCTCAGGTAAGGACTATAAACCGTAGGCCAAGTGTATACAATGGCTTGTGTACACTATAAAGAACCCAGTACATCCTTCGAGACGATACGGGGACCCCGGTGTACTGGAACAGGCACTAGCCTGTGGTAGACGACAAGAGTTGTTGGTACCGGGTTACCGGGTAGCATAGACACGAAGGGACCCTTAGGAGTGAAGAAAGTCATTGATCGAGTTCCTAGTCCACATATAAAGCGCCCTGAGCATCTTATGTTAGATGGATATGTGTGCTATATAAAACTACACTATTATTATATTATACCTATACAGGCAAGTCAAAGATATTTTGTGGCATACAAGTTGTTAATGCATTTAAAGCTGGGAATGCATACTCTTCTTTATTTTGTAAAATAATTTCAATAATAGTACTGTATACCTATTAATAATTGCATCATTTACTGAAATTAATTTTAATAGTAATAAATCTGATATACCGTGTATGGGTAGAATGCCAAAGCTTTCAGAGATTTATGAACTTATGCATGCATTTGGCGGATCAAGGTTTTTGAAAACATAGAGATGAGACAAAGTTGTATAATAATAAAAAACTGTTGTATGTACCCCACCCCACACCAATGCATTGGTTCGACAGTGACTATATAAATTCAAGATGCACATTTAATTGGAAATCGACAGACAGGACGTACTAAAAGGTACCTTAAATTTGCACTGACTACTTAAATTCAAGATAGACCTTTCAGTACTTTCTGTTTATATCCATTTATTCATAAATATGGAAATGGAACATGTAATTAATAACACACAGCTCAGATTTCATAAAAATGTTAATATACAAGATGAATTTCGTCGAATTCAACAATTCAGGTAAGTATTTATGAAGTAGCTGAAAATACAAAGTCACAATCATTATTCTGGGACTAATAAAACCCAAGATAGTTTTCCTGTTTGCACTTCAAATGAATGATATTGTCAGTTTTAATTGTAAGAAAACAGTGTCATAGAACAAAACACGTCCGTACGGATTTATTTCCTGTTGCATAAACTATGCAGCTTAGTTGGCTAATTTAACTGTGCTTGCACGAATCCCACTGCTGGCCCCTTTGAGTGACTGCTAAAGGGCTGAATTGAATTGTCTACATTAACAGATTTAATATGATGTGTCCTTATATGGGCATGGTAATGTGATGTTACACCCAAATATGGGTGTATTACTGTTAATCGTCACATAAAATTTGATTGTGTGGACAGAATCTTAAGGTGCTAAAATGTTTTTAATTTATTATACTTCACACTCCTTAGTGCAAAATAAACATTTAAATGTGATTACAGTAGTGCTGTGTGGCGTCAGCCTTTGTCAACTTTCACATTTATAATTCCACTCGATTCATAGAACTGAATTAAAATTCATGTTGCTATGGCATCAATAATCAATATCATACACCAATCACAAAAAGTATTCTTGCTCTACCCACCTGTATATATATGCTTATAGTAAGACATTACCTTACAACAATATTGCCCTATGGGCATTTAGCTACTTCATAGTTCTTCAGTAGGATTTTGTCTATTATCTTGGGCATAAGAGGCCAAAAAATATTGTGTTGTCCAGCTTGGCCAATGCAGTTTTGACTATTATATAGGGTCAAATTTTCATTTGCTAGCAAATTTTTTCAAAGGAGGAATCAAAAATACTTGTCTACAGTACATTATTATTACTGTACTTTCAAACACCATAATGCCTGAGCCACCTTTAACAGCCTTTCACCATAATACACTCAGACAAAAAATGGCTTCCTCAAGCTAGTACAAACTATCTACGATACATTCTGGGGTAAAGCTGCAAGAGAAGCACCAGTTGGGGAAAGGCAGCAAGGCATTCTCCCATAGGAAAAACTCCTGAAGCCCAGGAAAATAGACAATCTTTGGCCATTTAATTTTGGACATTTCAAACTGTTCAGAGATGATAAGTTGTGTCACATCCAAAGATCATTTTTAGAAAGATAATATAAAACATTTTTTTAAAACTTTTTTGGTCTGACAAGTAGCCAAAAGAGATTTGGCCCTGACCAATGGGGGATTAAGCTCCATCCCTGCTGATGTCACTACACTGGTTGTTTTTAAGACAGTCTATTCATCCCCAAAAGTCTATAAGTGGGGACATATAATTATACAATATTTAACACAGATTACCTAATGTATATACAGTACATCAAAACAAATCAATTGAATTTTTCTTATAAATCCTCCAATTGACATTGGGTTTGAAAAAATATAAAAAATATGACATGGTTTGCGAAGACTTGGAGGGTTTATGTTACTGAATGCAAATAAGTGATACTCACAATGAAGGAACAATTAGAGGAACATTCTGTTGGTTCTCTAAATTCGATCGATTCAGTTGATACATACGCTTGAATTCCACATATGTAGAACATCAAACAGCACAGCCTAGAAACTCCAAGCAACATTGCCATGGCTCTCTAGCTCACTAAAAAAGAGAAGAAAGATAGGAATGTTAAATTGAAATTAATATCCAAGGGCCTACTAGTTTATTGTAAAAAGATTAACACTATAATAAGAATCAATATAAAATAAACCACTTTGTCTAATACTCATATCCAATAGTAAATGGAAGCAAAACAGTAATTAACTGTACATCCGCTCATGTACCTTCTTAACTAGGTTTATAATCAACAATATTAATCAACATTGTACATCGATTATCTATCAACCAATTGAATGTTGACAATATAAGAAGCAGATGGATAGCAAATACTATGACAATACAGTTACAATTAATAGTAAACAACACTGAACGTATTACACTGTGTCATTACTGATCATTAATATTCAGAAATAAAGACAGCCCCATAGGTTTAGATCCATGGTTTAAACAATTTGAAAATCACCTTACATCCTTGTAATGCCTTTTGAAAACATAACATCCTGAATAATTTCCTATTGTGAATATCCAACGTTTTTATATTCTTTTTTATATTATTTGTTTAGGGCACATAAAATGCTATGTAAACACATTTATAGCCAGCACAAGAGAATATGCTCTACAATATATAAAATATATGCACTCGATAAGTATGAAATTATTTTATAGCATTATTAAACAGAACACAGCTCATGTTTACAGTAGCTAATGCATAATAGAGTAGTCACGATCTCCGTAAATTAGCATTATTCCTGGAAGTATCATTAATGTCAATGCTCATTCAAGCTACTGAGCAACTGCGAGAACATTGTGTCATATGTAGTTATTCTCATTCCAGATTTTTCGCAATTTGCATAACCAACATTGTGGGTCTAGGCTACTTGGATATTTCTCCCTTGCTACGTACCACAATATATTTTTCCTCTGGATTCTTCTCTCATATTATGTGTGTAGTGCAACTAAAGTTGGTGCAACTTAACAAATCCAATACTTCTCTTTGGACCAATTAACACAATAAAATAAAACACTACTCAGCTAACTTGCCAACCCAATACTTCTCTTTGGATCAAACACATAAATAGAACACATACTCAGCTCCGTGAAGAGAATTCCATAATACAGCAAAGGGTATAGGCTGGGCTGGTCTCAGCCTGGGGGAGGGGTGCAAAAAATGAGAATGCGGAACTAAGTCCCTATTCCAATGAAAACGGTCATTTTTTTAATTTAGTATTTCAATGCACTCAGTGGAACTAATTTGTTGCCATGGGGAAGGGGATGTGCCCAACCCCCTCATACTAGCTCACCATACACCCATGTACAACTAGTATCAGTGCAACATTAATATGTTACCAAAATTAATATCTTCTGTACAACGCTTTATATAATAATATACATTTATAAAGTGTTGCTTTTTGGCTCAAATACTGTATCTTATTAAAATCTGTAATGTATGATGATGCTTTTAAGATAATTTCAGATAGAAGAATTTTTCAACAAAGGTGCTAAATATATTATTTGTATTTCTTATCACATTTTTATATATTTACTTGTTGATTCTGGCAACTAGCAACAGGACCTAAATATAATTTAGTGACGATAGTATAAAGGAATGACAGGTCGTTTTAAGTACAAAGATTTAACAATAACTGAAATGGCAGACAATACAGTATGGTTCCATAGTAACACCCTATAGTTATTTTTTGCATTTCTTTTTACACTTTTTACTGTTTACTTGTTCATGTCAACTAATAATAGGACCTACAGAATTCAGTGACGTTAGCATGAAGGGATGACAGGTCATTTTAACTCTTTCACTGCGCAAACCCGGTAGTAACCAGGTAGAAAAAAATGTTGTTGAATTGCGCGTACCTGATAGTACCGGGTATATGAAAATAATTCTTTCTAAAATTGTTCCCGTACTGCAGGCACCCTCTATAGTTGTTTCCATAAACTAGAGGTGATTTACCTGCAGCAGTGAAGGGTTAAATACATTAAAGATCTAACAGTACTGTAACTGAAATGTAAAATGGCGAACAATGCCCAGTGTAGTTCCATACAGTAACTTATGCAGATTATCTATTTCATAAAGTTTTTCTGAACAGCACAAAGCAATTGAGTATTGGAATGGCGCCACATAAAAGGAGCAATAGATAGATTGATAGATTGATCGATAGATAGATAGTTACACCTCAGAAAATTGGCAAAATAATCATTCAAAGCAAGATATGTTTTAGTCTCTTTCAGCATAGTTTTGTACAGGCCAGTCCTCTATTTCCAAATACCTAGAATTTTATTTGGCACAATGCAAAACATTGTGAAAATCAATCAGAAATTGTGAGTCTAGGTTTATTATCATTGGTGTTAAAGGAAGGGGAGGAGGGTTTAAGCCCCATCGAAAAAGCCAATCTCTCAGTCAGCCATGACTCGTGGGAACAAAAATATGGAACCTTTTTTGGTAATTGTTTGAGCATAATTCTGAAATGTTTCAGTAAGGCCATGTCTCAAAATTGCAGTTTTTCTAGGCACCAGGTATTAGCCTTTTCAACCCCTCAAGGCCTATAGTATGTTCTACAGTCCCTGCTAGTCAGTGTCAGAAATTATTAGGTCCGCTTCTTCTGTGGTGACTGTAGGATATATTATCTGGGGTTAGGGAGCTAAGCTGTCAACAAGGGGGAGGGCTGAATGAGATAAAGATAACTTTGGCGCACAACACCATCCGAGGGCGGCCGCCACTGTCCTGCTAATCACCCTGAAATATGCACTACATTCATAGCAAAGATGGAGTCATTCCTAGCAACTTTAGCATCTTTACATGAGGATTGGCTGGTAGACAACAATAATACAGCATTTATTTATTACAAAATTTAAATAACCTCATATTATCATTTGTGGCATACATACTGTATATTTACTACACAACATGTAAAGTCATCAGAGCCAACAGACCACAATTTTACCAAATTCATCTTTATCAATCTGCTTTTTTGTAATATCATGTTGTTCTTATTTTATGTCATACATGTACTCAGTGTACCATTATCAGTTGCAATTTAGCTGGAAAGCTACAAAGATGATATTTTTGAATTAAATTTGATGTTTTAAAAAATTAAATCAGCATGTGTGTTTTACAGTAGCACCTATCATTACAGAACTACAAAATTTCAAAACAATTCAACAAATTTATAGAGTAATTTTATCAAAATGATTGAGGAAATATATTGAACGGTTTAGAAAAATATTAAACAATTTAAAAAATTATTATTATAATTACTATTATTACTATTATTATTATTATTATTATTATTATTATTATTATTATTATTATTATTATTATTATTATTATATGTATTTAAGACATCCTGTACATGGCATTTTGCTGTTGGATAATTTGAAATAAAATAAAATAAAAACCCTCTTTAAGCCAGGTTTTGAAGGGAAAAAATGTTGACATGTTAATTCGGGAATGGGTAATGAAATACAGATATTTTAATATTTAAAAACTGGGGGGGGGGAGGGGAAAGGGGCATAACCACTCTTTTTCCAGCTTTCACAACATTACAAAATCTGTGTCTCATTAACTGTTCTTAAGTTTTTTGTCAAACACCTTATTTGTCTCTTAGATTCTGGTAAATCAGTTGTATAACATATCAAACATATTTTTTTTCTCTGGAGCCTGGTTTTAATATGAGTATGTTTATGAAATGATAACTTTTCCAGATGAATGTAAATGATACGGATGATGAAGATAATGAAGCTCATAATGATGCTAATAATAAAAGGTTTCAACTCCCTCCCCTGACAACAATCCCTCGCCCCAGTAATATTATTAGTATAACCCTTTCATTATTATTATTATTATTAAAATTACCATTATTGTGAATTTGTGTTTTTATTTTTATAGTTTAACAATTTTACTACTGTACATCAAGGTCTTCATTTTACAAACTTATTAGATTTTCATACAGCTTTTATCCAATTCTTAATATTATAAAGTTTTATTTGTAAATTCAAAATTGATTTGATAATGAATAAAGAATTAAACTGAATTATTATTATTATGATTATTATTATTACTATTTTCATTATTATTAATATATTTTTATTATATCTTATACAATATAGCTATTGCAATTGAAACTGCAATATTATTAGTATTATCGTTTTGTTAATATTATTCTTATACTACTATAGATCTGATACAATATATATTTTAATCAGTATAAAGAGGAATCTGTTCTTCTAATTTGTGTATATTTATTCTTTTGTCCAAAACTTATTCATAACACAAAAAAACCACAATACATCCTTGATTTAAGTAGGTCCAAAAATACTATTATAAAACCACAAAGAATAATGGCATTCATCCTAAGGCAAGACTTTTTTTATTCCTTGTTTCGCGTAATTATTTTTTAAAAGATTTTTAGTGGAGGGCGGAAAAAATATAAAAGTAAAATTTTGTTTTCTTATATAGCAAATAGTTTTGTCAAAATCATCCAGACAGAGTAGAAAATTAAAATAAAAGTTTATTGGTGAATGTCAAATAGGATGGTTAAATGCCTCAAATTTATATAATTAGGAAGAAATATACATATTTATCTTTGGAGATTTCAAGACAGCGGAGGACGTAATAAAAATAAAGAATAATTTTTTTTTTAAATTACCACTATTTCGTGGCAGCGGGTGTGCTAATTGGCCAAAAATAAAATTTTATTTTTATTTGAAATCATTAATATTTGCAGTCGACGACTGGCCCCATCGAGGAACTAAGGTATGAGGTATATCCGTATACAAAATTCTATTTATATTCAGAGGTATTTATATTCAAGGAAATCTGGTTTTTGCCATATGAGGTGCAAAAAACTGGGGATGTGAACAGTGGCGTATTGGTGGGGGGACGCATCCTCCCCAGTCTCCCCCAAAAATCATGGTCAAGTGGTTGAAAGTCACTTAAAATCACTTTATTTTGCGAGTTAGCACACCATAACTGATCATTGAGGACCCAGAGTTCACCTTGCGTGCCCCATCAGTACCCCCACTTTAAGACTCCTACTACTTCTCGATACTTCTCGATATACGCAACTTGATGGTTCTTCAATTTAATAATACAGTGTATCTTGAATTTGAGACCCCTCTGATTCCTAGACCCCTCCAATTCGAGACGACTTTTCCAAAGACCCAAATAACAATCTTCAACCTTTTAACACAAAGCAAGCCCTCTAATTGGAGACCAACCCTGAGACTACCCCAAATTTTCAGGTCCCAAAGATGGTTTCGAATTGGACGGCGTTAAGTTATGATAATGAAAAAGCACCATACAAAGAATTTTTTAGAACTCATACTGTCAAATTTAAGACAGGAGTAGGCCTACTATTATTTCATTAGTGAAGAAAAAAAACACAAAGCTAAAGTTTAAAAAAAAAAAAAAAGCAGCTAGGCTACCGTCAGTTTCATTGAAAATATGATACCATAATCAGTGATGGGCGCTGAGGGGTCTAGGAAAGGCGTGCGTGGTAGATGGTGGACAAATGAACCCCTCCCTAGGCTAGAGACAACTAGTTTTTCGGTCTTACTTCTTCTTTCTTACAATTCTGGTATATTTCACATATGCCTATATTTGTATAAAATATTAACAATAATAACTCTATATATCAGAAAAAATATCGACCTACCTGCCTGCATTCTGTTCTACATTGATTTCGTAAGCAGGTGATGAATAGTGCAGGTGCTAGGCCTGTCAGCCGATTCGTACGACCATTGGCAGCGAAGTCACTGGGCAACCTTTTCAGTCGGTGTTGGTCTCTTGTGATAGGATCACAATTACAATACTCTGAAACCGCATAAGGCTCAGTTGTTTAACTTGTTCAAACAAATCAATGTTTATTCAACTGCGACCATTATCTAACACTCGTCATACTACTTAATACAACACAATAAATCTTTTGATCGTGGTGAAATTCACTATTATCAGTCATTCTGCTTTGCCTATACTGAGTTCAAAGAGTTTTGTGGGTAAATGAAGCACTACAGAGCGATTGGTCTTCCTCATCTATTACGTCACTTAACTTACTTAACCAATGGGAGAACGAATTATAAGGTTTCTTAAAAGCTGTGTAGAGTATCGGTAAGCTACTTATACAGTACCGTACTCGCGCGAATAAGCGCCCCGTTTGAATAAGCGCCCCCCGTTTGAATAAGCATAATATTTTCTTCTTAGCAAGTTAATAATCCAATCAATCCTGGGACTGTGGTTGTTGGCATGATTTGAGCTGTAGAGTGGAAACACATTCTTCTTCAGTCAATATCAAAATAAGGATATTTCTCTTGGACAGATGAGAGCTCCGATCCCTGGAAAGATGAGACCCCCAATCCCTGGACAGACAGTATATCTCCAACTTTAATCTTTTTACATATTTGTCTATGTCTAGTCCTACTCCTTTTTTTCTTTTTTCGAC
>NW_022743067.1:658524-660348 GCF_011630105.1 Anneissia japonica | reverse complement strand
TCCAGTCTGCAAATTCGCACCCACCCAATAAAAATCCTGCGTACAGGTCTGTGTAGTATTTTTTTCTTCGTATGGCTCTCCAAATTCACATTCGTTGGCTTTCTCCTTTAAACGTGAAGAATAGGTAGCTGTCGTTTCGTCTTTTGTCTTCCTTATTTTGAGAAATAGGTATTGTGCATGGTGCTTGTTCTGCTTTGGTTTATCAATGATGTGCTTGTTGCTTAACCATAAATCTCCAGCTGGATTTAGACAACTTTTCTTTAGGCTTGCAAGTTTTTCTCCAATTATCATAGAATCTTTCTTAACTTCTGGCTTAGTGATTCTAGGTACCGGTATCTGGATTCTCGTTCTAGACATTCCAGCCATTCTTCCCATGCTTCACTGCGTGTGGATCTGGTTTTCATGGGTTGTGTAGTAAATGATTGGATTCGTAGGTTTCTTGTTTCTAATGTGAGTAACGAATATGTGCGGTGCGGACGCCTACTAACGTGTGCTGCTAAATAAATTTGCAATACTAGGCATTGCTATACAGTACTATTGAATATAGCTTGTATTTGCTTTAATATCGTAACCAGGAGCGGATGTAGGGGCGCCCCCCCCCCCCACTTTTTTTTTGGAAAGTAAAAAATAAATCCTCGTTGTCATGAAACATTCCGTATGTAATATTAAATGACACACAGGCTACAGTTAGAACTCAGAACACATTGACATAAGCCAACATAACAAGTCTGCTTCGCTCAACAGAGGCGCTATATAGCATATCACAAGCTCAGTGATTGGCTGTTCTCTTGTAGTTTCTTTTCCGGTATTAGTGTATTCGCCTTTTAGAGAGCTCTGTATTATTCCTCCATGAAGACAGATTCAGTAAATGCGGATCACTCTCGCATTTAATCTCAAATGACGACTGAATTGTAAGTAAATCAGTAAAGGTTTTCATGAATACGATTTTTTTAGCTTATGTAGGCCTAACAACAAGTATTCAGAACTCATTGCCAGACGAAAAACCTTTCAAAAAAGATAGACCTATTATTTCGTTCCCCTAGAGCGCAGAACGATACACTCGGATAGTTTTTTGAGGAAGTTCAAATACTATCTATTTAGGAACTTTTAAAACAGTATAGGCCTATTTGGGTTCAACTTGAAGTTTTTTTGCTATGAATTTGTGTTATTAATTGCCTGGAATATATTATTAAAGGGCGTGTATTGTTAGTATATTATTATTAGAATTGAATTTTCCAATGTGGCTAAAAATAGCATAGTCTATACAAGAGACAAAGCACAGACACATAAAATAGCTTTTTTGGAAATTCCCAATCGTAAGTGATACAGTATAGTTTTCTGTACGGCACGGCGATTGCTTCTCTGTACTGGGGTCAATGCTTGTCCGAAGGTCCTTTTAGTCCAAAGGGCCTTTGGTCCGAAGGGCCTTTGGTCCGAGGGTCCATTGGTCCGGAGTAGTTAATTCAAATATAGACAAAAATATATTTGAAGAAAACACATGTTCAGGACCACCATGTAGGTTTGGCTAACAATATACAATTATTGCTAGCATGACTTAATTGTCAGCTCAGTTTATGCATATTTTGAACAAATTATTAGAAATTGAAAAGATTCCAAGCGAATGGAGCGTAAGTATAACTTCCTAATGTTTAAGCAGGAGAGAGAGAAGATTTTAAAACAATAAGGGAATTCAAGTAACTTCCATCCAGTGTTTGGAAAATCTTAACAGAATTATTTACTTATGGCCGATGGGAAACTTTCTTACTTTCAACGTAGACACATTGACAGTGGCGGCGAAAGCATCTGTGGGGTGGGGGGGGGGGG
>NW_022743067.1:639215-657955 GCF_011630105.1 Anneissia japonica | reverse complement strand
ATATATATATATATATATATATATATATATATATATATATATGTATGTATATATATATATATAGGCCTAACATTATGTAATTATGTAATATTATAATATTCTTTATTACACAACTAAACTAAAATCTGCGTTTAATGTTTCTGGAAATTCTTCAAATAGTTCCATATACAGGTACACATATTACACTACCATTCTTGGTGAACCTTAATTCTATGAATGAAACATTCGGGAATAATGTTCTATTAGGATTGAGTTCCAAAGGTCTTTTGAGCGCTGTCATCACCATTTCATTATAAATAAATATTTATTTTCATTTATGATTGTAACAACGATAAAAAGATATCACAAGCAATATTCCTTAACGTATTCTAAACATTACCTTATTCATTAAATGTTTTTACTATAATAATGACACACCTACTTAAGCGTACAGAAGGCCTAATAAAAGAAAATCCCATGATAAGCGTATATTCATTTTCGTGGCGTCAATACTATTAGGTTGAAAACTTGTTTCTTATTAGGGTGTATAGCATCAACACTATGGAGGCGTCTTCAAGTACACAAGTTGATGGTAAGTTCCAATAAATGACAAGGTTATTGTCAGACTTGTATAAAGTTCGATGAAACAACTCGAATATAAAATTTTAGTTTTGAATAAAATTTAATATATAAATATTGAATACAAAGACTCTGATTCTGGCTAACTGGCAGTTAAAGTTTCTGGGATAACAATGGTGCCAGAATTTGTCCAACAAGCGAGTGGGTTTCGATGTCCCCGGCGACAGCATCAAGTTTGGTTTATGCAATCGCTACACGCTATTGCGTCGGAGAAAGCTACGCAGTGCAAAAGCAGTAAAAAAAAAACCTGTAGGGATTGTATGGGATCGAGCTTGAGAGGCAACATCGAACTTGAGTGGCAACAACTGATGATGATAAATATCATGCTTAAGTAAATACAGTTAATGTTTACATTATACTTATGTTTTAATGTATTCTGTTACGATTTGTTACTGACTTGAAAAGAATGCTGTATTACACAGGCCTATTTAATATACAATCAAATGGATTATTTATTACAATATTATTTATGCAATCTAAACATGTTTTATATACTGAATCGTATATATGATTTGATACAAAATAATTAAACTATAATTAGTGTGTATTTTTTTTTCTATTTTATATACAATCAAATGGATTATTTATTACAATATTATTTATGCAATCTAAACATGTTTTATATACTGAATCGTATATATGATTTGATACAAAATACTTAAACTATAATTAGTTTTTTTTTTTGCTTAGGCCCAACTTGTACATCGCGTGCATGGAGAAAGCGCAGGCACACGGAGGATTCTGGTATGCTATTTTAAATTCTTTCATTTTTCATAATAAGAATTTATGTATATATGCTACATGATTCAATTTTTAGTCACGTTCCGATTTTGTATGGGATACTATCAAATGTCGTCTAAGTAAGGAGTGTTTTTCAAAAATTGTTCATGGTTCATGATATGTATTGCAATGGGAGTTTAAATTCGAATGAGAAATTACCAGGCATGTGAAAAGTTAGTAGATATGAGATACTTTTGATATTTGGCATTACGGTAAGCTTACAAGCCGCCAATATAAAATACTGTATCGTTACCTCCATTTACTGCTTTTTAATATGCCTAACTCTGCATTATTGTGAATTACTCCTGTTGTAGGTGGACAAGTGAAAAAGAAGAAAGTGGAAAATGGTTAGTATAGTATATTGTAAAACTCCCTGTAGGCTTATCACTGTTCCATTTTGATGGGCCTATATTTACATTCAAGAATCAAACTTTATTCTCATCCATTTTTGAAAACTCCATTTTGTATACATACATAAAACATAACATTCACAATATAGGCCTAACATTATTATAACACATTAATTTAAAATTTTGAAAAATTCTAAAATTATTATTAGTATTGTTAATATTGTTATTATTATTATTATTAGCAGCAGCAGCAATAGTAGTATTGTTAATATTTGTTACCTGCTCAAAATTGACTAAATTAGTTCACAATCATTTTGACATTTTTTCAATTTAAATTTGAAGTTGTATAGAAAGGAGTGGCATGGATACTCTCTTTGTCAAACTCCATTTAGCAAAAACAGTTCTATAACAACTAAACGCCATATTGACATCCAGAAAACTGGCATATATCAGTCTGCAATTCCCACATAGTAATCGACTGTATAAAATCATGTAATGGTACCAACAAAATCAAATAAAAATAAATTAAATGAAACAGAGAAGATGAATTTTGACAAGTAAAGAAAAAAAACAAGCATTAATTACAACAACACAAAAATAGATGGATGAGAAGAGATGAGTTTTAATCCTAATTTTAAGAATGAAATTGAAGTATAGATGAGCTTGAGTTGGATTTAAGTGAGTAACAACAGGATTGGGAGTATAATAAGATCAGAAATAAAAAGGGGCTGAGATTTGAATGTACAAAAGTAATATTTTGTGGGAAATTCCTTTCCAGTTAGTGAAGAGAAAGAAGAAAGTATTATGTTGTCATCGAGGTAAAGCTCTACAGAAAAAAGCTTTTAGGGAGAAGACTAACTGATATTTTTTGTCGAGTTTTCAAGACTTACCCAAAGTATCACCTTGGTTAAACGGGAGTTAGATTTCAAAGATTAGAGCAACATAGCGAACTATATGTAGTTGTATTTGAATTTTGAGATTTATATATTATACAAACATCAAAATGTTTGGTACAATATACACACACACACCCTGAGAGATCATGTTTTGTGTGGTCGATAGCAGTACTCAACGAGAAATTTCCTTTTGAGTACTGTTTTTTGTTCAAGTTAATTTATAGTTGTTATTAAAATTGCAGTGAACTTTATTTATCAATATTATTAACTATTTGAAGTTCTTAGTGACAAAGAACTGTGTCAGCTTGCCGGAAAAATAGGCGACGATTGGACGGCCTTGGCTTTCCATCTTGATTTTAGCAAGGCTGAAATCGAAAAAATGAAGGCCGATAAGACGACCATAAATTTTGCGATTACTTGCATGCTTATTGATTGGAGAAACAGAACAGAAATCCCTGGGATTAGAAGTAAGCTGGCAAACCATTTAACAAGCATTGGCAGAAATGACTTGGCAGGAGAAGTTATTGGTAAATATTTGTTTTTGACTTTAATTGTATTTAATTACTGTATTAGGTACATAGGAATTACTGTAAACAAAATTGTTTCTTACATTCTTTAATAATTTATATAATAATAAAAACAAAATATAACAGAAGCCATTCGTTATTTGTAACAATTTTTCTCTTAAGATTTTCACTTTGTAATCCGTATTGAAACATATAATAGGCTTTTTTTATTTGAATTTCTTTTTAAATTAAACCAAAATTGCTTACTTTTTAAAACGTAAACAGTTTCGATGACTTCAGAACGAATGTGTGGCTTGTAGGCCACTGAGGCTGTAAATCATAAACGCCTCCTAAATGGATTTTGTTCCCACGTTAGGGGGTTTCTTGAGTGTATATAGTTAATTGAGTATGTTTTCCATATTATATTAACAGTTGTCCATCAAAAATCCAAACGATTTTCTAGTCCTGTCAAAGTTTGCCCTTCCTGCCAAAAACAGCACTTGGGCCATTTTTGAGGAGCAATATTTTACAATGTACCTCGCCAGAGGTCATTTTTTTTCATAAAATGGATAGCCACGTGGGTTTGTAACACACAGCAAAAATTTTAACTCGCATAAATAACTCGATATTGAATGAGACCAACTATAAATGTGTGATTTCTTTATTTTCAATTGCAAATACCATATTGTCGCCTGGGACTATTTTTGTAATTGCTATTGAGTAATATTTTCTTAATTATTCAAATCGGCCTATATGTAGTCATTATTTGGATTAGAGGTAGTTGCGTGGCTTGTCAACAGTACGTACGATTCCCATGCTAAACAAAACATATCTTTTATGAGAGAGGGTCAAACTGAGATTTACTCAATAAATTATATTAAAAACTATGAATTTTCGTGGCCATTTTTGTACAGTAAAATTCCTAAATATACTTCAAATGCCTAGTCAAGTTACTAGATAATATGCAGGAACAATTTCAACACAAATTAATATACATAATAAAATAGTTTTAACTGAAATATTGCAATTTCTTCATTTTTTATTAAATAATAATGAATGAGCTAATCTGTGTTAATAAAAAAAAAAAAGAATAGGCCACCTATCTATGGTTTTTGAAAATATCTTTAGACATAATTTAACAGTAAATTTCTTGAAATGATTAGTTTTTTACAAACAATTCTGGGCAAATTACAGCACAGCACGTAGGCCTACCTTGTTTCACATACTTTTTGTAAAGAAAGCTCCACGAGTTGCCTGATTCACTTAATTACTGCCCATGTAAAATAATTGTTTGCTATATTGGGAGACTTGTATTTACTATTATTTATACTATCCTTGTTGATTATTACTATCAGATATGGAAGAGTCACAGACGCACGGTCAACGACAACACCGTGTCGACCTGGCATATACCAGTATGCTCACAGATATAGAAGACGGACTCAATCCAACTTCATTAAAAAAAATTAAGCGACTTTTGAGAGGTAGAAATCATTGTTTCCCCTAGTAGTCAGACCAGGTTTTGTATGCACTCTAAGGTCCAGAGAATTTAACTTCAGAAATTGGTTTAGGATGGTTTAAGAATCATTTATCGTTTGGTAAAACATTTTCAGAATGTGGCAAAAGGTCAGGGTCATAAGGTCATATTTATAGGGTTGTCATACCTTCGCGACCACAGGCTGTAGAGGGTTAATTTTGATGCCCAATGGAACATTTTGCTAAAAAAAAAAAATGACCGGAAAAGCCGTTTCTTTAACATTTGGCACGTTTCAAGGTCGTAGCCATATAGCTGTCTCTTATACACATCTAGATGTGTATAAGAGACAGGTATTGATTTTACACAAAAGGCAACTTCTTATGAACACTGGTTGGCAAGATAAAAGAACCCTATTTTCAACACCAGTATCACGTGATAAATGTCTTGTGCCATGGGTCAATGGTCAGATGAGAAATGGCTTCAATCATGTTTCTTAGCTCTATGTTCTAATCAATTAAACATAAACATGTGGATAAACTTGAGATCACTATCAAGTCTCTACAGCCAGTATATGTATATTGATAGGCATATGTATTGAAACATATCAAAGGTCAGAAAGGCATTTCCTGTCATTTTTTTTTAGAAAACTGTTCTTGTATATTACACCAAATAGAAACACGAATTTCCGAACAATTTGGTACAAAATTAACTCTGTAACAAAAGTGGTTGTGGCGATATGAGGACCCAATGATTATGACCTTGAAACATGTCTAAGGTCAGAAACGGCATTTCCGGTCATATTTTAGCAAATTTTCTATTAGAGCAAATAGAAACAAGAGTATTCCGAAAATTAACTCTCTACCACAAGTGGTTGTGGAGATAATAAGGACATTTTAAACGTGTCAATGGCAAACACAGTTTTTCCGGTTATTTTATAGCAAACTTTTTAATTAGGCCAAATAGAAACATTATAGGTTCCGAACATATTGACACCATAACTACCTGTTTACCACCAGTGGTTGCGGAGATATAATGATCCTATTATTATGACTTTGAAACGTGTCAAAGGTGAGAAACGGCATTTCCGGTCATTGTTTAGCACAATGTTGTACAAGAGTAAATAGAAATATGAATCTTTTGAACAAATAGGCACCAAAATTAACTCTTTACCACCAGTGGTTGCGGAAATATGACAACCCCAGCTATGACCTTTGACCCTGATCTTATGACATTTTGAAAATAAATACGTAAATATTTTCCAGTTGTATGTAAAGGAATGGAGATCATAGAGATGGGCTATGTAAGCACTTGTATTAGTCCACTCATCTGTATCTATCCTCAAAATTGACTTCTGATTTCAATTAAATTACGTTAGCTTTTTTTATTTCCAGCTCCAAAGACTTTTGAAGATGGTCAAAGCCTCACCCAATATCTGGAAGAAAAGCATGGACTTCGTAGGACCAATGTCTGCATCCTACAATCTCTACTGTTTTATCTTAAATTGAAGGCACTTTCAAAGATTGTAGAGGATTTTGGAAGGAAGAACCATTATGTAGTGTTTTTGTATGAGGATAAGCCGATGCAAGGTAATTTTGAGACAATTTAAATGGCATTAATGCAATTAAGAACTAGCGCACCTATGCTTAGGTTCTACATCTGTCCAAAACTATTATTTGACTTACCATTGGAAATGTTCTTCTGGTTTATTAACTTGGTTTTAGAACCATTATAACTATTAAATTCTTGTTTAATCATTGGTATTTTTATCACAGGTAACGGTAATACATGTGTAAAGTTTAAACTGAAGTGCAGTCCATCTCAGCTAAGTCCAGACGAACTCTCCGAGTTACTCAAGGAAATCCGAGAATTTTTGCACATGGATGTTGATTGTGTGGTCAGTGCTATTACTGAAGGATGCACATGCCTCAATTTGGATATTCCGAATGAGTATATCCCAGCTATAAGGAACGCAGCACTTGCGAAATCTGCGGCATTAACAGACCTTGGAATTTTTAAAGTTATTATTAATGAAGAATATTTGCCTGACTTATGTCATTATGTTGAGGGTGAGTTGATCTTTTTTCACTCTTCTTAAGTCCAATAGACCGAGTGAGTTACCATTGAAGCCAATAAAATCTTGACTAGTGGGTACAAATGCAATATCACAAAATCACAGCATACGATCAGTTTACTTTGATATTGAACAGACCCGTACGCTGGGTTGTAAATTGGGGAGGGGGAGGACCAAACTTGGCTGAGGGCCGGGGCTGCTTAGATCATTGTCTAGTTTAAGGTGGAGGGTGCTTGTGAACCTAACTGCAGTATCAAAGTCCACTTCTGTATCTTAGTAAATGTACAGGATTGCAAGAAAATTAATTTCGTTTAGAAAGTTATGATTAAAGAAAAAGCTCAACGACAGGTGTTTTACGATTAAAATGACTACAAAATACAACTTTGATACTCACTGTATATTGTCAACACATGATATGATTAAAATGTAATATTCCTAACCTAGGTGGACCTCCAGCATTGGATGGGGGTGAGTTTCGTCCGAACCACCCCCCCCCCCCAGCGTACTATTGAACGAAAGCCTTATTAATGTACATCCCTGAGGAAAATCGTCAAATTATAAGTGGCTAACTGAATGTACTTAAATATATGCACCTTCCCTTTTGCAAACGCATTTGCAAGTAATGTACGATCTGTGCGTTAAAGTAGTGTTGATTTTCCTATTTTGTCTTTTGTAGAAGAACCTCAAATGATGTTACTACCTGTTCGTAATAATGAAGGTAATTTATATTACTTCATCTCATCATCATCATCATCATCAGTATAAATATTATCATTATTATTATTGTTTAAAGGTTTGCATGGCGAAGTAGTAAAATATATGTAAGTAGTTCTGAAAAGAACTGTTGTAGTTGAGAATGTCTGGACGTTTCGATTGAGTTTCTTCAATCGTCTTCAGGAGAATAATATCTGCAGAAACTCCAAACAGAGAAATATTTATATGTTTGGGTAGAGCGGCTGAATTTATTGGATGGATAAACTGACCAATGAGCAGACTGCTAGTGAAAAAAGCAAAAGCCATTGTTCACGGAGACAAAGGGGTGGGAAAGCCCAAAAAAATGCATGGTTCGCCAGGGCGGGAAAGGGGTGGGAACGACCTAAAATAAAGGTATAGTTCCAGTAGGGCGGGAAAGGGGGATGGGAACGACCATAAACCAAAGGCAAAGTTCCAGAAGGCAGGAAATTATTATTATTATTACACTATTACTGTTGCGAAGCAGCCAATTTATATTCTTGACAGCAATTTGACCTCTGAAAGGTCATTGTTTGTCAAAAAAGGGCCTAAGACGACTGAAAAGCGGAGTTTCCTTCTTTCGTTCTGCTGGGTAAAATCAATTACCTTAGGCGACGTTTGTAGACTAACCAACACGTACCAACGTCCGCATGTCGCGCTAGCCTTATCCTACTCTAGGCCTAGACTAGCTAGGACGGTATAGGCCTAGCCTTGAAGGGACGAAGGTCCCAATGAAAGACAACGTCGCTCCTTGATAGCTAACATTGTCTGTTTAACATCACAATAATTCATTATTAGACCTATAGTTGTTTTTGAATTGTACTCCACAAATCTCAGCCGATATACCTCGCACAACTCGAGTAACGTCTCGTATCTATTGTCATGACGTCATGGCTTGCTGGCTCACACTTGCGATTTCTCGCACTTGTGATCAAATAACACGCTGGCTCGGACTTTGGCAACACTCTTTGGCAGTCAACTCACCCCTAGAAAACCCGCCCTTAGAAACTTCCTAGACCATGCAGTCTTCAAAATAAAAATTGTAACCTTTGGTAATCAACTACATTTTCCACATACATAGACATTTTTGAAACTTTATTTAAAAAAAACCTAAACCATAATTCACCACTATAGACACTTTTTGACTAAAATGAAAAATTACGACTTTGTTACCCAATGAGAAGTGTTCTAATATAGACAATGGGTATTTGTTTGTTTTTATTAATCATTATTTTCACTTGACTCGCATAAATAATTTTGTTCGAAGAACATTTATATGCAGTTGTACTTCGCAGCACTTCACTTGCAATTTGCAATTTATAGTTATTAAGGTAGTAGTAGCTGATAATAATAATGTAAAATGTTCCCACAAAACCAGGCCAAATTCAGAAAGTTACAATTTCGTTAAATTATTAAAAATATTGGTGTTTTTAGTTTAGTTGTCTATTACCTTAAAGTGTTAACGTTACTTTTTTGTTTTGTTTGAATTTTATAAATAAGTAATTTATATACCATAATAACGATGATTGAAAATGGAATTGGTCTTGGCCAATTATTATTTTTCAAATCAATTTAATCTGCTTGCAACTTTGGTTCATGTGCTCTGGGGCTCAGACACACACATTCTATGGACATGAGGTTCTTTTTACACTTAACGGAAGAGTACCGTATAGGTAAATGTTTTCCGGTGCAGATCCCATTGCTGCTTGTCATAATCACGTACTACACCAATTAAAGAAGTGGTATGTACCACACAGGAATATATACAAATTTCAGTGTTTTCAATGTTTTTAAGTAACAATGCTTTCAACAGTTTCAGAGCAGTTCTATCACTTGGCTGAGGAATTTAAAGACAAGTGGTTTGAGGTCGGAACCAAACTCAAGGTCCCAACAAATGAGCTCCAAAAAATAAAGAAAGAGCAAGCTGACGATAATAAAAGAGCATATGAGATGCTGCTTGCTTGGCGAGAAAGTTGGAATAAAAATGCAGACTATTCAGAAATGTTAGAGTTCGCAAAATCACTATATAATAATTGTAAGTATAATATTAACAAATATTGTTACTAAATATATTGTCTGAAACTTATATAAAACGTATATTTCTTAATTTTAGTAGGCTTTTAATTGATGGTAATAACGGTGGCGGATTTAGTTTCATTTCTCTTTTCTGTCAAGCCATTTTTAACGTCTTCAAATTTATATAATTAAAAATAATAATGTATGCTATATTAACATTTGTCTTGTAAATATACGTTATGATTTCCCTGTTAATTTAAAAATTCATCAGTTGGATATGTTCATACACAATTTACACCATTTTAAATATTGTGGTTTTCTTATCTTCCCATAGGTCAGAGGTGTCATAGTCCATACGGAGCATGTTCCAGCCCTGGGATACACACATGTGCAAGTCCTGCAAGTTCAATTGTACCACCACGAGGTATGCCACAAATTAATCATTACACAATACAAAAGAAAAGTTGGATATAGGCCTAAACCTAGACTGTGCTGAACTGTTACGTACATAACTTAAAATACGACATAATGATTGTAATTTAACTATGTGATTAATATATGTATGGCAATTATTCTTTTAGGAGCTGTTGTTAAGGTAGCATTGAGGAATGTACTTACTGCAAAGTATAAAGAACTCAAACATCTTGACCCAAATGTTGGAAATCCTATCCCCCATAGTCTTGAGGATAACTACATTGAAATTGAGCTAAAGCAAAAACAAGACAAACGACCTCTCAAATTAAGTGCTATTGTGGAAAATGGCAAAGAAATAAGAAAGGTGCTAATTGAAGGAAGAACAGGTTATGGCAAAACAACGTTTTGCAAAAAAATTGTTCATGATTGGGCGACATCGAGTGATGTTGTGTTTGGTAATAAGATACCGCTCTTTGTTAAAGTCCACGAAATTACATTAGATCAAATTATTCCTGCTTGTCAGGGAGGCATTCTAAGACAAGCACTTTTTCCTAGGTTAGTGCCGTTAATACTAGGTAATCTCACTCATGATGAAATATGGCTATTTATTCAGTCAAACTCAAGTGAATTTGTTTTTTTAATTGATGGGTGGGAAGATGCATCAGATGAATTGTTGGAAGCCTTGATTGAGCTTCTTAAAGGTGACTATCTTCCATATAGTACTATAATTGTAACATCCAGGTCAGGGAATCTTGGAAATGACATACACTTTGATTCTCATTTGATTTTGGAAGGATTTTCTGAAGTTCAAATTCAAGAATGCGTCAACAATACATTTAAGAATAAACTAGGTGATGGGGATTTGTTTTTGAAAGAGATCAAGAGAGCCAATTTAATAGAATTCATGGAGTGTCCACTGTTTGCCGTACTACTGAGCCTTATGTGGCAAGAATCATCGTACCGTAGAATTCATGGAGGCTTACCATCAACATGGACAGACTTGTTGAAACATTTTTGCATGTTCCTAATAAGGCGTCATGAGAGAAAAGAAAAAGGAAGAAAGTCAGGTTACTTTGACACATTCCATGACATACCTCCATTATATCTTAACATCATGGCAAACATTGGTAAAGTAGCATCAGAGGCCCTGAAAAAGAACTCACTAATGCTTCAACTAAGCCTCGAAGATGGAACTGTCGCAGAGAGTATTGGCTTGATTATTAAATCAAGTATTGTGACGCCACTCAAAGTAATCCCATCATATGTGACAATTCACAGAATCATGTTGGAATTCCTGGCAGCTTTTTATTTGAAGAGTATTTCTGAGCCGTACCCGACTGAGCTGCTGATGTCAAAAAATATGAAGATGGTGACTGTGTTCTTAGTGGGTCTCTTGAATGCAGAATACAAAGCTTCTGCCCTGTTGAAAACATTCGTGGATGAAAATATTCAAAATTATGAGCTTGCAACAGGCTGCTTAAAAGAGTGTACAAACAAGCAGAAAGTATTGAAGGAACTTGGTGAAATAGTTTCTAAACATACGTATTTGGATTTAGGCTTCATGGGTACGGAGAGTGGTGAAGTTTTGAAGCATTTGTATTCCATGTTGCACCGGACAAAGCCATTGATTATGAAGATTGAGGCGTCAGAGGTGTTTTTTAGAGATGACCACTCATCAGTGATGTTTGCAAGGCTTTTGAAATGCTTTCCTGATTTGATTGCTATTAGTCTTCCAAGGTACATGCTGCCATCTCAGCTCTGCTCATTTGTCAATGAATTGACGACCGGATCTAACGAACAAAGATGTACCTCACTGGAGAAGATATCGTTAGTGTCTGATATTGAAAGTGCTGAATGTTCTATGAATGTTGTCCAGTTACTGACATTGTTTCCAAATTTAAATGAGCTTGTGCTTCAGGTCAGGATGAATACAGATGCTTCCTCCAAGTTTCTTACTGAAGTCACCAAAAGACGTAACTTTTTGAAAAAAATCAAAGTACTGGACTTCAGTCATTTGACTATAAGTGGAGAAAAAGATTGTGAAAACATGGTAACCATTTTCTCTCAGCTACCAAAATTGCAAAGAATGATTATACCACGCCGGGTTTTAGCATATCTTTACCCTAGATACCACCAATATATTCCTTCTGGAAAGTACATTCTCCACAAAATGCCGGTTCTACCAACAGTTAAAATATCTGTTTTTCTGCAAATAGATATTGATCAATGTACTGATAGTCCAAAGAGCTCAATTGAATTATTTCACAATAACCTTTCCATACCTGATATGCACTCTGAAACTCTCTCTGTGCCAAATTTACGTCCAGCCTCACCATCGATGAACACATTATACCTTAAAATGTCCAAAAGCACTGTCTGTGATGTCATAGAAACCGCCAAAGGGTCCTTGGTACTGGCATACTGGAATAGTACTTTAGGTTATGAAAGGTCCCTTAATCAGAGTGAAATAATGATGCTATCTCCATCTGCTGTTTATTTGCACTCATTTACATCAGGGAATGCTAAGGTAGTGGCTGAACTTGTTTCTAAAATGAAGCCAAAGGAAGCTATTCTTAGTGACTCAAGCTGTGCATCTTTGGCAACTTTCTATAAAGCCAGTCATACGACTATGGATGGAATTGTGGATGCTGATTTAAGAGAATGTTCTGTAGTTGAGAAAGCTGCAGAAGCAATTCTTGCGTTCCCCCATCTTCAAACTGTTCATATGACAGAGAAAATGAATCCTGTGAGCTTCCTTCAGGAGTTAAACGATTTTGAAATGAGTCTGGCATTGAATCGGATCTATCTAACTCTAAGTTTAGAATCAACATTTGATGTTTTAAAATCAATATCAATTCAGTTTATTGAGGTAAAAGTATCTTCATGTTCCATCACACTGACTTCTCCAAACTTTAAAGGTATTTCCATAATACTCGGAAAGGATCCTACAACCTTGATACATTTGCCATGGGTAATAATGATACAATTTGAAGGCGATAATTTAAAATTTTTGAAAAAAATGTTATTACTGGTCGAGGAGTCACCTAATTGTTTCAAGAATTTGACAGACCTAAAATTTGTGGAAGACGTTGTTGATGAAAAAGCCAATAAAATAATGAATGACTTAAGAGATCTTCTGATCTATTCAAGTGATTATAAATTACAGACTATCAAACCTCTAAGAAATCAACATGGTGAGAAAATCAAATCACGGATTAATTCAAACACCCAAATACGTAAATACTTAGCTATTGCACATAATTAGAAAGTGAAAATACTTGAGACTAAGATCAAAATTTTAATTTCACAGAATTTCATTTCAGAACATTGATCTAACTAGGCCTAGTTAGATTTTACTAGATAGAACAAGGTAAAGGTTGTGCACTCTTGTATGGTTATTGAACGAGGTAAATGTTGTAAGTCAGTGTTTGATAGAAATATATTAGTCTACAGTCTCAATATGACCTTGTCCAAAATTGAATTATTCAACCGCATTATATTACAATTAAAACAAAATATATAGATATAGATAAAGAATCAGTTTTAGATTTTTGTACATATACTGATCAGTTTTATTGGAAACATAAATTTGCTAGAACTAATTCTTTTAAATACTCACATTTTAATAGATTTCCTCGTTTGTGGCAAGGTATTCCTAATAATATAAGAGATCTTAATTCTTTGTTTAATTTTAACTCCTTTGTGACTGCTCTTCGATCGTATATCAGGCAGCTTTAATTTGTTCCTTTTTTTTAAATGTAATTGTATTTTTTCTTCTGTGTGAGGTGAAGCATGGAGAGCCGCTTGATAGTACTGTACTTTGTACTCCTGGCAATCCACGGGGTGCTACACTGTTTGTCTGTGTCGTTTTGTATGTTCGTATACCTGGAAATTGAATAAAATAAATACATACAGGACGTAGGTATGATAGGTACAAAGTATATTTTTCATGTGCTATCTATTTATACAATATACGACATTTGATTAAATTTCAAGTTTACGATAAGACACCAAATGATTGAATTTTCGAATATTTGTAATTAATGTACCTAGTTTAATCTCATAAATACTAAATAATGTATCACTAGCTAATACCTTTATGTTTTTGTTTCAAACTATCACTTCCACACATATTAGAAAGATCTTAAAATAGATAAGTTCTGTGTTGTACTTAACACACTTAACGTAACAATTGATGTTACACAATGTAATGTTTGTTTACTTAAATAGGCCTACTCTTCCAACCATTATTCATTATTCTCACATGCGTAAATAAAAAATCGCTGCTACACTATAAATGTAGACATGCAGAAGATGACGATGCGTTCTGTGCTTGCGCATTGCGCATGTGAAAGACATTGTATATATTTCATTTTAATTATAATAATGTAAGCACATAGGACAGGAATTGTCAACAGCGAATAATATCACTGTCTGTAAGATTAATTATTATTATTATTAGCATTACACTTAGAAGGATTTTATGATAGATAAATCAAGTTTGATTGCTGCCACACTATAAATGTATTGATGCGTTTTAGACATGCAGAAAGATGACGATGTGTTCTGTGTTTGTGCATTTTGCATGTACAACATTATTTATATTTCATTCTAGTTATATATGTAAGCACATAGGACAAGAATTGTCAGTACCTAATAATATCACTGCCTAGCATTTTCAATATGATTATTAATTATTATATGTTTTATAAGCAGAAATTCATTATACATACTAGCGCAAAATCTAAAAGAAAATTATATGACAGGTACTGAATTAGTTGATGCAACAGGGAACAATTCCCATATTTTTTTTTCAATGAACAGATATTATGTGCACAGAACCAATGGTCTAATGTCCCATCCGAAGGATGAGAAAAAAACAAGATAAGATAAAAGTTATTGTCATACAAACATGTGAACATGTAGGGTAAATTGTCTTTATGAAAAGTCAAATTAGCGTATTTGAACCAAATGTGCTCCGAAGCCTATAGTTATACTGCCGTAATTTAGACTTGTTTGGACAGGTGGCAATTTACTGCCACCAGTTGTGTATAAATAATTACTGGATGCACAAAAGGCATTTTTATTGTAAGTCATCTACGTTCACTTGTCAATGTTTTTTACCTAATTTTAATCTTTTTGTTATGTGGTAATTAGTTTTTGTCAATTGTTATACTGATTATATTTCTTGCACACGATGTACTATTTTGAAGTTGGTATAACTTATAACATAGATTACAATATTACTGTGCTGTATTAACTTATACAGTTATATTTTATAAAGATATTTTCCAGCATTATTTTATGGAAACTTTCTAGACCAAAATTGTAATGTAATTTGTGATATGTTTAGAAGTCAACATAGTAGTTTATTGAATTGGACAAATTCGGATAGGAATTAATTCATAAAACTCTATATATTATTTTAATGAAATTGTATATTTTTTAAAGATAGTGTTCATATAAACAGAATGATTGAGCAAAATAAAAATAATATCTGATTTGATAAACTTGTTATATAACTATATATACTGTACAGATTAAATGAATTTCCTCAATCAGATAAGTGTACTTTTTATGAATTTTAAAATAAAATTATCGAGTGATGCACTTCGAAGATAGTGGAAATGTTAGCATGTGCATGGCAGCATCAATATTGTAACCTAATTAGTTAGCTATAGGCTCATTATTCTAGTGTCCTTTATATTTCCTTGTCGAATGAAATTTTATTGGACTGATTTTTCTAGGTAAGATAAAACGCATGGGTTACGATGTATATAATCAATAAGGTATATGAATGCTCATAACTAGAATAGTAACAGTGCAAATGCGACGGACGAGTTCAGTACAATTTAATAGCTAAAATTTAAAAATTTGTATTTTAACAGCTTGGCAGTTTGTAGTCCTACTACTGTATATCAATTTAATTATTTAATTATGCTAAGGAGCTATGCTCATTGTTTTATTTCTCAGTACTTTGCTTGCCGAGAAATGATTTCTCTGGTAAAAAAAATAGCTTAGGGTGTAAGGAACGGTGCTTATAGTCAATAAAGTAGATGAACTCTCATTAAAATAGTAACAGTACAATATTGAGTTGATGAGTTCAGTATAATTTAACAGCTGAAATGTAAAATTGTGTATGCTCATTATTTTATTCTTTGTATTTGCTTGTCAAGAAATAAAATGTGTTGTGCTTATTTATTTTGGTAATAAGGAACACGTATGTTAGTATGCAAGATTCGATGCTTATTGTCAATAAAGATAGTAAAAATAGTAACAGTGCAATTGGTGTTGATAAGTTCAGTACAATTTAATAGCTGAAATGTGTATTTTAACAGCAGAATCTCAGCATGTACTATATTAATCATTTAAGTAATAATAATGCTCATTGTCTTGTTTGTGTTTTGGTTGTCGACAAAATGAAATTTGTTAGGCTGAATTCTTTAGGTAAGAAGGAACTTGTACTACTTAGTGTGTATGATACGATGCATAATAGTCAGTAACTGAGATGAATTCTCATTTAGTATGGTGAAAATCAGGGCACCCGTGATTATTTTTAGGGGTCAAGGTTTCTCTATCTACTGATTTTGCATCATTTTGGTATTAATAGAAAGTTGAGCGGATGAAACCTCCAGAAAAAAGGCGGAACATATTGTTTGGTGGACATTTTGAAAATGGCGGCCAAAATTCAGATAATTGCTCATAACTTTACTTATATTCAATTAAAAAAGGCAAATTTAGTGTCTACGTTTATGTTATTGGGTCACTGAATTCAATAAGACATGTTTAATTAACCTAAAAGGGAAGCCATTTTGGAATTCAAGATGGCCGCTGTAGAAATGGTCAAAATATAAAATTTCAGTATAATTCTACGTCGCCTCTATTAAAAATGTAAACTTTGGTCTAATCATAATGTTTTGTGCTCTTTGAATCCAATAAACATAGTTTCAAAAACCTAGGATGGTAGCCATTTTGAAATTCAAGATAACCGCCACAAAAACCGTCGAAAATCTAATATTTTTGTATGTAATGCCTCTTCTAAATCAAAAATGGTGAAAAGCTTGTGTCTTATCATAATACAGTATGTTATTGTGCTCTCTGAGTCCAATAAACATGGTTTTAAAAAAGCAAGCATGGCGGCCATTTTAAATTCAAGATGGCTGCCAAAAAAGTCAAAAATCAATCATTTTGCTTTTTTAATTCAACTTCTCAATCAAAAATTGTAAAAAAAACTTCAAGATGCCGCAAAAAATCGTCGAAAATCAAATATTTTGTTTTTATAATTCTCCTCAATCAAAAATGGTAAACAATTTGATGTCTAATTAACAAGCAATATGCAGAAGCAACCCTCAATAAAATTTAAGTTGGCTCGAAATTAGAAAGAAAAGAAAGAATTCACGATAGGACTAAAAAGACGATTTATTTAAAATAAAATAAAATTTGTTTATACATTGTTTATACGGTATCTTCTTGATATGATTTGTAGCCGCCGTAGATCGAAATGTATATACTGTATTTTAGACTGTTTCATTGCTTTACTGTAAATACGACAACGACCAGTAACGTTGATAAACTAGATAGTGATTTTGTTATATGTTATTTAAACTAGGCGCATACTATACAAAGACCCTAGTGTATGTACTGACATGGTTTACAGTAGTTATATTGATTCTCTTGATTCTAGTCAAAACATTGGTTTTAACGAAATTTAATCCGGAAACGTGCGCCGACTTGGCAGTGTACTTGTTTACTTATCTTGGCAGCACTTTGCCGTACTAAATAGTCCTTGTTGTTTAGGCTTGAAATATAGCAAGATTAGACTAAGACAAACATTTATTTTGATGAAAGTTGCATTTTTAGAATAAGGTACTACTTGTGTAGAAATAGCATTTTAATACAAGCATCTACATTAACGAAAGATACTCATTCACTTGATAATTTTCGTGAGTGTTGAAACGATAGGTTTGGTCCCTATTATTCCCATACTTTTTCGCAAATCGCTGAAATTTACGCTTAACTTGTATACAGTACTTACGCTTTGATAGTTAAATACAGTATGCTAGCTTGCCTGTTAGCGGAAAACGCGGATACTGAGTTAGGTGTTTTTGAAGAAGTGTCAATAAAGGTAGCGTTAGCGCATATTCGAATCTATATGTTTCTTTCATTTCGCAGTTGTTGACTTGTTAAATAACTTATGGTAGCGTGATTTTTAATATATTTGTTAATGACTTTGAGGAGACATTTTGTCAAATTTCTATTGAATTCAATAGAAGTGCTGTAGTTTGATAATTACAAAACAATATTCAAATGTTATTGAACTGTGTAATGAGTTTATTTGACATGGCAAATTACTGAAACCTACACAATCATGACAAGCGGGTGACATGATAATATTAAAACCAACTTCTCGCTATTTTTATTTTATCTCTTTTTTTTTGTGCAGTGACAGTTACTCTTACAAGGATGTCATAATACTATTGAATCTTGTCAAAGAAAGCAAAGTATCGAAATACATTAGATCTCCAGTTGGTTTTGACAGTGTAACACCATACTTTGGTTTGGACGCTAGCTTGATTTTTTCTTTTTTTTTTGTCTTGCACAACACCACGACGCGCCTATGACAAGCTGTTTCATCATTTACCTTTGAATTACAGTTTAGTGGAATGTAATGCCTTAAGTGAAATGAATTCAACTTAAGTGTAATACGTTGTAATTTCACTAAGTTGAATTGCATCCAACTTAAGTCTAATTAAATGTGATTGAAATTGAATTGCATTTAAATCTTATTTATTGCGCCTTACGAACTGTTTCTAACCCTCGATCCATTGTTAAGGTTTCGCCTTATGGTAGGAAATAGGCATATATATATATATATATACA
>NW_022743067.1:632627-638593 GCF_011630105.1 Anneissia japonica | reverse complement strand
ATATAATAAATAAGGTGACCTAATTTATATATAAAATAAAAAGGTGATCTAAGATTTAGGCTACATCAACTTTCTTGCTTTGAATTGTGTTAGCACGATGAGCTAAAGCCGATCAGTTTGGCTATCTTTCGGAAATAATTATGAAGAATGATTGTGATATCGGTTAACGCGCATGCGAATCAATATTTACAACAGCCTCAGTCGCTGACGTATAGTGTACTCCTTCATAAATATATATATGTAACTGTGAATTTCTCTTCGCATTTTTGTGGCTTTCTTTATCTTTCCTCTAAAACTCCATGTTTTCTAATCGATTTGATATAATATTTATATTAATTAATTTATATACAACAGTGGAAATATAACACGCCGACGTTGTTAGCAAATCCAGCCTTACCCCGGATCTATTTTGGGGGATTGTATTATCCGTTATAATTATAACTGGAAACATTCTAGTCATTTTCGTGTCTATAAAGAACATGTTGTACCTGAACATGAACAGAAAATACTTTTATGTTTAATTAAGTATCATTGATTTGGCAATTAGTCACGCTATAATAGAATGTAATCCTCAAGACATTACAGCCACACACGTTGGTTCTATATTGTTATATGCTAACTGGTGTTTTCTCAACATTTCTGAATGGCATCTTTTGGTTTTGGTGGCCGAGAGAAACGTAGCTGTGGTACACCCTCTTCGTTACTTACAATTGGCGTCTTTCAAACGTGTTAACCTAGCTATTGCACTCGTGTGGATATGGAGTATAATGCTCAATCTGTGCTTAAATTTCCTTTTTATTTTACCTTAAAAATATGTATTTCATATAGTTGACATGATTATTCATTTGATGACATTCATTGTTTGTCTTTTTCTCATATTAAAGTGTATATCGAGGCAAAACAACATGTTAATAAAATATCCTCTATTGAAAATCAGATATTTCGGCATGAAAGAGCAAAGAAAAGAAAAGACGAGCACCGTGCGTCCAGGACAACAATACTAGTATATGGTGGCTATCTCGTTAGTTATTTCCCGTATTTTATTTTCCGTATTTCTACTTTAATTTTATCCTTTATTGCATACTCGGACGGGGAAGGGCAACTCAACATAACGCCTTTCGATTTTATCACCATTCTTATGTATGCTAACGCTGGAATGAATTCATTCATCTACTCTTATCAAAACAGGTTGTTTATGAGGAACGCTCTCAATTATTTAGTACGAAATCGAGGAAGAGGAGTAACAGTGAATACATAATATTTTAATATAATATATAATTAAAGATAATGCAGTTGTGTTTTTTTATTATATTTTATTTCCTGTGCGGCTTGAAGTTGAAACGATTTCGGAGGTACGGTACTGACGTTAAAAGATACTGTCACAGTTTTTTTATAGGTTAAATATCGAATTGTTATAACAATTGTTTTTTGTAAACCATATACTAGACAGAAAGTATTGGACGAAGGTTAGATTAGTTTAGTTTAAATTTATCTATTTTTGAATCACTGTCGTCTGATAGGTAATGACGTTAAAATTTACTGTCATAGCTACGTTTCTTTCATATAGTCTAAGTATCGAAGAACGTTTAACACCAGTAATTGTTATAGTTGTAAACCATATAGTCGACAGGAATTTTTTCCACAAAAAAAATAGGTTAGTCAAGTTTAAATCTATCTGTTTAATTTGATTTTATCTTTAATGTTGATATATTTTTTAATATTGTGTAATCACGGGTGTAATAAGCATCAATAATGTCATTAAATTGTCAATAGAAATATAAAAATAAAATGGACGTTACATTAGTGCACCCTTTTCGAATGAGGCGTTTAAAATAGAATAAATGAAGTTTGCGTTGAATTCGGAAAATGAAAATAAATCTACGATAATATTATAATATGTAGGTTTTTATACAGCGCTCTTCACACAACTGACTCTCAGAGCACATTCCCCATTAATAATCCAAGTCATTGGGACGATGCCTATGGTGGAAATTCAATAGTTTTCTGTATGAAAATTATCAGATCATTTTTGTACTCAAACATCCTCAGGTACCAACTTATGCTCCTTGGTGGAAACACAAGCAAAAATCACAGAGAGGAATTGAAACCACCGCCTCCCCACCCCCGACCTCGTGATTGGAAAACCAAACAGTTCTCGCTGTGCCAAACCACTTCCGCGAGATGTCAAGAAGAATAGAGACGATTTAATCTAAAATATAACTACTTTGCTTATACATTGGTTGTACAGTGTTTTCTTCATATTATTTACGGTTGTTGACTTGTCAAATAAATTAATGGTATTAATTAATATGTTTGTTATGTCTTTGAGGAGATATTTTGTCAAATTCCCGTTGAATTCAAAAGAAGTACGGTAGCTTGATGATGAAAAACCAAAATTGTATATTAAAGCCTCATTATATAATACGTCTATCGAAGAAAGTTTGTTTGCAAAAAGTGTATTAATGTCAGTTATTACTGTTAGTAAAATGTTAAAAGTTTGACATTACATTATTATTTCATTTTTTTAACACGGTGAAGAAAAGCCAATCAGGTTGGCTTTTTCGTATTTTTAACTTGAAAATATCAATTATTATTTTCATATCGATTAACGCGCATGCGTATTCATACCCGCTACAAACAAATCTTCAGTCGTTGACACCAGCTCTATGGTGACACATACCATTGAATTTCTCTCCGCATTTCTGTGGCTTTTATTATTTTTACTACTGCCTATATATATATTTAATATGGATGTAAATACTACAATGGAAATCCAACACGTCGACGTTGTTAGCAAAGCTATCCTTACCCCGAATCTAATTTTGAAGATTGTATTAGCCGTTATAATTATAGCTGGAAACGCTCTAGTCATTTTCGTGTCTATAAAGAACAAAATGTATCTAAACATGAACAGGAGAATACTTTTAAGTTTAAGTATCGTTGATTTGGCAAGTGGTGTTTTTGGACTTGCCTCGTTCGCGATTTACACTATTCAAGACTCACCTTCAAATATTTTTAATACAATTCTTTTTTATAGTGTGTGGTGGAGTATCTACATTTCCGAATGGCATCTTCTCGTTTTGGCAGGGGAGAGATTCGTAGCAGTGGTATACCCTCTTCGTTATTTACAATTCGCGTCTACAAAACATGTTAACATCGCTATTGCACTTGCGTGGATTTGCGGTTCGATGGTAATTTTGTGGGTTGCGCTTCTTGCATATTTCGTACCTGCTTTATTTAATATTGCTGATATACTATGGCATTTGGTGATATTTGTCTGTGTGTCACTTTCTCATGCAAAAGTATACTTTGAAGCAAACCGACAGGCTTCTAAAATATCTTCTATTGAAAATCAGATATTTCGTCATCAAAGGGCGAAGAAAAGAAGAGACGAGCACCGTGCGTTCAAGACAACAATTCTCGTATATGGTGCCTACTTGTTTTGTTATTTACCGTATCTTATTTACCTTATACCTAGTTTAATAGTATCAGTTATTAATTTTGATGGGTATGTACACGTCAAGTCATCAGTTGTCGATTACCTTTTTACTCTTATGTATGCTAACGCAGGAATAAATCCAATCATCTACTCTTGTAGAAACAGGATTTTTTATGAAAAATGCTATTGATTCAACAATACGTAATCGAAGAGGAAGAACAACAGTGAATAATGGGATGTGAAAACGTTGGTTAAAATATAGGTTTTTATTGTTTTTTGTTTGAAGATAATTATTTAATTTTTTTATTTATAAATTTTAAATATTTATTGAAGAGATATGATTAGGCCTATATTATTTATTATCAATACTATTATTGGAGTGGATTTGTATATAGCTAAGATGTTAAAAAGTTTGTTTTCGAATCTCAGGGTCCTGAGCTCAATTCTTGTGATGGTAGGACTTTCTCACGACAAAAAACTTCCCTTCCTAAGCCTCATATATTGAAAGAATTGGTTTATAAAGCTTAGTCTATCTTGTAATTGGCGAGTTACGGTAATCACTGTTGGATGCGAAGGAAATAAAATGAAATAGGAATACAATAAAATATATTATCATTATTATGCTATAAACTATAACAACACTCTTCAATACTTTTATTTTATTGCACCAGTTTTGATTAATGTGTATAACACACTAACTGAATGACAGCTTTTATTTTAATATTTTGTCTTGTTATTGACTTTGAGAAGATCAGATTTTCTTCAAATTTTGTCAGCTTTTCAAACATATTGGATTACAGTGTAAGTTTAATTGACATTTAGAGAAAATTACTTAAATATTTGTTGTCATCAATCTTGTGGAATTTTCGGTATATTAAACTGGACCTCTGTATAATATTTCATGGTTTCTCTTAATTAAACTTGTGTATAACATCCAAATATCATCCAAATATTGTTTGCAGTTTCTAATAATATTTGGAAACACTGCATGCTTCTACGCCGACTCAAAATCAGTAAAATTAGGGGTAGATCGTTTTTAATATGCCTTTGATTATTAATTTAAATTGTAAAATATCACAATGCGAAATAAACAAATAAACATTACTTGTTTTAGTGTAACATCTCTGGGGTCAAAAAAATAAGAATAGACAGAATGGTATCTGAGACAACTTTTATAACTGTAGTTGTCTCAGCTCAGATTGATCATAGTTGTATGACGCTCTAAAAAGGTACTTACAATCTCTCAAATTAGTGTCTCCCAATGAAGTGATTGGCTTCTTCCGGGACGGGTGGTTTTGCTCTCAGGACTACCGCTAGCCCCACTTATCATCTTAAGCAGCATTTTGATCAAATTCCAGTCATCATTGTTGATAAACATCTAATCTTATCAAAACAGGTTGCTTATAAAGAACGCTGACAATACATAATATGAATATAATAGACCTATATATTTAAAAATAATGGAATTGTGTTTTTGGTTGTTTATTTTCGTTGTGGTTTGAAGAGATTATTTATTTATTTATATTCATCAAAATTGAATATTCATCTCATCGTCAATATTGTTATAAGCAATTGTTATAGTTGAAATAATTTGTATTGACGTTATCATGTATTAAATACTCAAACGGGGAAGTGCACTTCAACTCAACGTTTTTCTAGAACGGATTATTTATTTATTCATTCATTAAGAAGGAATATTTATCATATTATCATATTTATTATTTTAAGCCGTTGTTATAGTGAGGAGAATTTTACCCAATCTTCTGAGGAATTAACGTAAAATGTTAGTAAGTTTTATTATGTACCGGTATTAAATGCTCAGACGGGAAGTGCACTTCAACCAAACGTTGGCCTTGAACGGATTATTTATATATTCATTCATTAAAAAGGAATAGTTATCATATTATTTATTACTATGAGCAATTGTTATAGCTGGGAGAATGTTTGAGGTATTGATGTTAAAAGCTACTGTCATATGTATAGCTTCTATTATATACGGTATATAGTCTAAATATCGAAGAACTAGCTATTGTTTTAGTAAACCATAAAATAGATAGGGCCTACATAAAATTTCCAAAATGTAGAATTTCACTTTAAAGTATAAGCTTGTAATGTGATGGTCCAGGTTACGTTGTGTTTTCTTAATTTATCATAGTGTAGTATCACAAATTGCCTGGTGGCCTATTCTTATTCCTAATTTTGTGGATTAAGAAAAACCTGGATTTCGCCATAATGGAAGGATAGTATTGTATTGTAATAGGTCTATGGTGTTTTTTCTTTAATATAAAAGGGAAAAGGCATTTGAAAATAAATTCGAATGTTCATTGCATTCTCGTTGTTTATTCAAAATTGTTTGGTTTTGGAAGTTGATTTCGACATTACAAAGTCATATTACAGTAGCTTGATGCCTATCAAATAACTAATAAAAGTTCAACAAAATTCGTCAATTATACGTGGCTTCGCCCCTAAACCCCCACCGCGGACCCTAAGGCCCCTGACCCCAGTCAAGTGAGGCTGACTTCGCTCG